>NW_028229443.1:75000-342500 GCF_041138505.1 Cibotium barometz | reverse complement strand
TAGAGTGCAGTTTGTGCAGAAAAAGTAGAGTGCAGTTTCTGGTAAAATTGTGTGTTTGGTAAGATGTCAAATGATGGGATAACTCATATTGTGGCTGAGAAGCTTGATAAGAATAACTTCCATGCTTGGAGGTTCAGGTTGACGAATTTCCTGATGGGAAAAGGCTATTGGGACTACATAGAAGGTGAGCATGAAGAGGCTATTGGGACTACATAGAAGGTGAGCATGAAGAGGCACCGGAGATACCAGACATAAATCCGACTGCTTCTGCAGATGTGAAAGACTTTAAAGACTGGAACCAAGGAGCCAGGAAAGTTATGTATTGGCTTTCCATTAGTATACAGGACACCATGATTGGGCACATTCAGGATCCCAAGTCCCCCAAGGAGGCGTGGGACACCTTGGTAAAGCTCTATGAAACAAATACCAAGGCACGTAAGATACAGTTAAAGAATGAACTTCATACTGTAGAGAAAAAGAGCATGTCTGTGAATGACTATGCGCTGAAGATAAAGGGTATTATGGAGTCCCTTGCATCTATTGATGTGTCAGTAGATGATGATGACAAGGTGGAAGTCTGTCTACGTGGTCTCGGGCCACAATACAAGGCGTTCACGACGTCTATTCAGACTCGGGAAAACATTCCCAACTTTACAGATTTGGTGTCTATGCTGATTATTGAAGAGAAGAGCTTGGGTGAAGACCAACAGTCTTCACAAAGCAAAAACAGTTTAGAGCAACAGGCCTTTTACACAAGTTCAGGAAGAGGACGAGGTAGAGGAGGCCGTGGACGCGGTCAAGGAGGTGGCCGAATAGGTAATCAGAATTATGGCCAGCAGCAGCAGCAGCAGCAACAACAACAACAGTCCCAGAATACACAACAACACACAGGTGGAAGAGGCAGATTCAGAGGCAGGGGGAGTCAAAGAGGCCGTGGAAATTGGCAAAGGCAATATAATGATGCACGTGAATGCTATTATTGTGGTAAGCCTGGACACAGGTAGAATGTTATAAGAAGCGGGCTGACATGCAAAATGGGAAAGTGCAGCAAAACAACTATGCATCCTCAAGCAGAAATAATGAGGATAATGAAAGGTTGTTTGTTATGCAGTATGTCGTGAATGCCATGTCTGAAAATGTTGATGCAGCACAAAAAGATAATGTATGGTATGTGGATTCAGGCACTTCGAACCACATGACGAGTCATGGGGAGTGGTTCAAGGAGATGAAAAACCCGGAAAGACCAGGTTTTGTGGAAACAGGGGATGACACTGCTCATCCAATTGCCCATGTTGGAGATGTGCCATTGTCTATGCAGGATGGCAAAGTGAAGTACCTTGCAGATGTACTTCATGTACCGAACATAACAAAGAATCTGGTTTCAGTTGGCCACATGATTGAGTAGGGTTTGCAGGTTTGGTTTAACCCTGATGGATGTTATGTTGAAGATTTTAAAGACAAGTGCAGGTTGGTTGCAAAAGGCAACAGAGTGGGCAGAATGTTTACGTTGGATGTAGACATGCCTGAGATGAGTGCTGCGATGTTTGCAAATGGTTCGGGGATTGTTGCAGACACAGACATTTGACATAAAAGGATTGGACATGTGAATGTGCAGAGATTGAAGTCTATGCAGACTAAAGGAATTGTGACAGGGCTGCCAAAATTTAAAGTGGAAGGTATGCAGAAAATATGTGAAGCATGCCAATTTGGGAAGCAAACAAAGTATGTGTTTCCACGTAATAGATATGTGAGCAGAAATGCACTAGATGTTGTGCATTCAGATGGGGTCCTACGAAGACCATATCTATGGGACGCTGCAGGTATTATGTGACCACACAAGGAAAGTGTGGGTATATTTCATGAAGGAGAAGGGTGAGGTGTTCACTCACTTTCAGAATTTCAGAGTTTTGGTTGAAAAGCAAACAGGGAAATATGTAAAGTGCCTAAGGTCAAATGGAGGGGGAGAGTACTTCTCCAATGAGTTCTCTGAATTTTTGAAGAAGAATGGTATTCGGAGAAAGTTTACATGCAGATACACTCCGCAGCAAAATAGAGTTGCTGAGCGAAAAAACAGGCACATTGCTGAGATTGCGCGAGCATTGATGGAAGAGCAGAATATGCCGCATAGCTATTGGGCTGAGGCTGTTTCTACAGCAGTATACATCATGAACAGGACTCCAACTGCTGCAGCCATACATGATGTAACTCCAGAGGAGAGGTTTACTGGCAGAAAACCAGATTTGTCTCATCTGAAAGTCTTTGGATGCATTGCATATGTGCATGTGCCAGATGAGCTGAGAACTAAGCTGGATCCAAAAGCTAAAAAATGTGTGTTTATTGGATACTCCCTTGAGCAAAAGGGATACAGGTGTTATAACCCTGCTACACATGAGTTGAGGGTAAGCAGGGATGTTGTCTTTGATGAGATGAGCAGCTGGTATGCTGCTGAAAAAGAAGCTGTTGGGGCTGATGTGAGTGGAAGTGTGGTTGCACAGAATGCAGGTCAGCAATCACAGTCTTTGAGTGGACCAGGAGAGTCCTCATCTAGTGGATCTATTGATAGACCATGGAGTGGCAGACTGCGTCATAATACCAGTCCTGCAAATGTGATTAGTACATCACGTAAAGGAAAAGAGAAAGTGGTTGAGCCCCTTGGTATGCCTGACATTTCTACAGGGCATTCTCATGTTGATGGAGAGTCTAGTGGCTCAGATATGAGCCTTGATGAGGAGCTTGGGATCCCAGCTATGAGAACACCTGGTGTAAAGAAGGCTATGGAAGCCATGAATGAAAAGCTGCAAAGATTAGGGAGAGTGAGGAATCCTGTGCAGAGATTTACATATGATGGTTATGTGGCACATCACTATGCATATATGGCAAAGGTTGTGCAGGTTGTAGAGCCCACATGCATTGATGAGGCTGTTGGAAATGTGTGTTGGGAGAAAGCTATGGATGAGGAGATGGATGCACTATATGGAAATGAAACCTGGGATTTAGTGCAATTGCCTGAAGGCAAGAAAGCCATTGGATGCAAGTGGATGTACAAAGTTAAACATAATAGTGATGGAAGCATAAACAGGTACAAGGCTAGATTGGTAGCCAAAGGATATGCGCAGACATATGGGATTGATTATGAGGAAACTTTCAGCCCAGTTGCCAAGATGGCAACGGTGAGAGTTGTGATAGCAGTGGCTGCGTCAAAGCAATGGTCTTTACATCAGATGGATGTAAAGAATGCATTCTTGCATGGGGATTTGCAAGAAGAGGTGTATATGTTGCAGCCACCTGGTTATGAGGATGTGGGTCACCCCGAGCATGTTTGCAGGTTGAAGAAAGCCTTGTATGGCTTAAAGCAAGCACCAAGAGCATGGTCTGACAAGATTTCTGAATATCTTGTCACTATTGGCTTTCATGTAGCCAATGCAGATTTCTCGCTGTATGTGAGACATGGTGATAGAGGAGTTGTGCTTGTTGTCATCTATGTAGATGACTTGATCATTACGGGGGACCATGATGCAGAGATCTTTGATGTAAAGATCTTGCTTAGACAGAAGTTCGAGATGAAGGATCTGGGGGAGCTCAGATATTTCTTGGGCATTGAGGTGATTAGGTCACCACATGGTATTGGATTACTGCAGAGATAGTATGGCTTGGATATGTTGTCCAAGTATGGTATGACAGGCTGTACGCCTATTTCTGTGCCATTGGATCAGAATGGCAAGTTGGGTGCAGATTCAGGAGAGATCTTGGAGGATCCTACTATGTACAGGCGCATAGTAGGAAGTTTGATCTACATGACGATCACCAGACCAGATTTGAGCTATGCTGTTGGGTTGGTGAGTCAGTTTATGCAAGTTCCACGGAAACCGCATTTGGATGTAGTGAGACGCATACTGAGGTATGTGAAGTGTACTTTGCATTGTGGACTCTTCTATGAGACTGGGACGACAGAGATATGTGTACATGGGTTCACAGATGCTGATTGGGCTTGTAGTATCTCAGACAGAAGATCTACCAGTGGCTTCATGTTTTCTTTGGGGAGTGCTGCTGTGACTTAGAGCAGCAAGAAGCAGCCTACGGTTGCTCTATCGAGTACAGAGGCCGAGTACAGAGGAGCTGCTATGGCAGCATGTGAGGTAGCTTGGTTGAGGAAGCTACTTGCAGATTTGGATCTATCAGTGGATAGACAAGTTGTCATTTTCTGTGACAACATTAGCAGTATACAATTGGCCAGGAACCCAATATTTCATGCTCGTACGAAGCATATAGAGGTCCACTACCACTTCGTCAGAGAGAAGGTCTTGGCAGGAGACCTTGACCTTGCTTATGTCAGCACAGAGGATCAGGTAGCTGACATCTTCACCAAAGCATTGGGTACAGAGAAGCTCCGCAGATTCAGGGCTTCGCTTAGTGTACATGAGATGGAGTTGAGCTCGAGGGGGAGTGTTGAGATATCGAGCTCGTCTAGTGAGGCGGTGGACACTGATGACCCGCCTGGGGGATAGGCCCCACACTTACACCACTGGCATGGTTGGTGAGATCTTGGGTGATATGCGGCCAGTGGGATGACAGGCTGTGTGACAGCCATTCTAGAGAGACTGGCATAGTTATAGCGCCAGCTCATTTAGTCGGGTTCACACTATAGAGAACCCATGTATGTATTGGTTGAGTACCTTTCATATTATGTGTACTCTTATTCTTGTATATGGTGTGTTGAGTGTTGAGTAGAGAAGAAGAAGATTTTCAGCCTCTCACCTTGTGTGTTCTCTATTAGGGTTTTGTGAGTGTGTGTGTGTGCTTGAGCTCAAGCTCTCTTCCCCCCTGCATTCTTTTCACAATAATCAAAGGATTTGACACTACAGTAATTGCAAGCAAGGAGGCTTTTGTGCTGAGGGCATCAGCTACCACATTTTCTTTGCCTGGGCGGGCGGTACTTGATTTCAAAATCAAATTCTTGCAGGGTCTGCATCCACCTTCTCTGGTGCATGTTGAGATCCTCCTGAGTGAAGATCCACTTTAGTCTCTGATGATCTATCATCAAAGTACAATTGCATCACTTAACTAGGATAAAGAAGGGCTGATTTTAAGAATGAGAGAGGGGAAAAGCCTTTCCAAGAAGGCATAGCATCTTTTTATCATTTTAAGATAACAAACAATTTAGAAAACCATTAAAAGAATAAGAAAAAGTAAGATTTCTTACTTACATAAAATTCTCGGAGCTTTCCTTTGGCTTGATGGTTTGAGGGATCTACTCTTGTTTGTGACAAGAGTAGCCACCAATTCTTTAGAAGAGGGAATTATCAAAAACTAGTGAATTATTAAGAAATTCACAGTTCTTGGCTCTTGGTAGGAGTAGAGTAACAGTGCATAAAACACTATTAAGCTTCAACAATGGCGGAGGCTTCTATTTAAAGAAAAGAGTGAGCTTCTAACCAAGCAAACTGATTCTAGAATTTTCCAAATCAGTTTGGTCAATTTTTGACCATTTTTAGGTCAGTTTAGCTTACTTTTTGGAACTAGACTTGAATTAGGAGAGAGGAGAGATGAAATATCTCAATTTTTGATAATTTTAAACTCCACCACACATGTGAAGTAGGTGCCTAAATGAGGGGGGAATTCCCATTGTGAGGTATCAAAAATCCCTTTTTTTAGTAATTCCTTTGGTCCTTAGTCCACTCTTCATCTTATGTGAGTATTTACTCATTTTTGGGGGGGATTCCCATTGTGA
The DNA here is from genome assembly GCF_041138505.1 of Cibotium barometz. Classification (NCBI taxonomy): domain Eukaryota; kingdom Viridiplantae; phylum Streptophyta; class Polypodiopsida; order Cyatheales; family Cibotiaceae; genus Cibotium; species Cibotium barometz. The sequence continues at coordinate 336,772 of NW_028229443.1, read as the reverse complement.
GGTATCAAAAATCCCTTTTTTTAGTAATTCCTTTGGTCCTTAGTCCACTCTTCATCTTATGTGAGTATTTATTCATTTTTGGGGGGGATTTTCTTTATTTCTTCTATTTATCTTCTCCACACATTTGTATGAATCTAATTGGCCCCTCAAAACCTTAATTTAAAATTTTTTGAAAATCTGGACCCCTAGGATAAGGTCTCTTGAACAGATTATACTTGATTTCTAATGCACCTTCTGAAAATCTTTTTGAACTTTTGTTTCAGGGGAACTAATTTTAATAAAAAGAGATATTTTTCCATCCAAAAATATTCAAAATTTGAATAGCCTCTCTCTAGAACATTTTCTCTCTCTAGGCCAAAACAGGTAGAAACAAGATCTTTTATATTTTTGAAGAGGGATTTGATTACAGGGAAAGATGTTGGACATCTTGAGAGAGGCCGGGGAGGAATCTTACAAGTGTAATGGTAGTCCAAAGATATCAAAAGGTTCAAAACTGTACAATAATCCTAGAGCACATGCCTTTTATAGTCCCAAGGTCATGTGTCGTAATCCCACATGTAAATGACCCTGAGACCATGTGCCTAGACCATCCCATGTGCATGTGCATCCTAAAAATACTTTGTTACAAACCATCCCCTCTTAACATGATTTTGTCCTTGAAATCTAAGGGTTGTCGTGCATGAAGATACACATACAAGAGGCTATATACCAAAGCCAAAAATCGAACATATAGTCCGTAGACATCCAAGTGTGAAAATGAAGGTTGTGGTGACAAAGATAGTGTAGAGGCCTCTTGGATCGAATGGAAAGCTGAAGAGTCAACATGATCAAGGATAAAGATCTTGTGCCACTTGGGTCGAAAGGGTAGATCGTATCTCCCCTTACTATGAATGTGCAGCCACCTGGGTCAAACGTGAAGTAATGTCGTCCCACCGTCGGAAGGTGATATTTGAAAATTCCCAGATCAAATGGAAAGGTCAATGAACTCCTGCCGATGATGAGGCTAAAGAAGCTCCCACCTAGATCCAAGGCACTCTAAATCCTAGAGATTAACACTAAGAACAATGAAAAGTAAAGTGTAATGGTAGTCCAAAGATATCAAAAGGTTCAAAGCTACAATAATCCTAGTGCACAATGCCGTTTATAGTCCCAAGACCCATGTGCCCTAATCCCACATGTAAATGACCCTAAGCCCATATGCCTAGCCTATACCATGTGCATATGCATCCTAAAAATACTTTGTTATAAACCATCCCCTCGTAACACGATTTCATCCTCGAAATCTAAGGGTGGTCATGCATGAAAGTACACATACAAGAGGCTATATATAAAAGCCAAAAATCAAACAAATAGTCCATATACATCTAAGTGTGGTATTGAAGGTCATGGTGACAAAGATGGTGTAAAGGCCCCCTGGAGCATCGCATGGAAAGCCAAAGAGTCACACGGTCAATGACATAGATCTCGTGCCACCGAGTCAAAAGGGTAGGTCATATTTCCCCTTGCCCCATGAATGTGCAACCACTTGGATCAAACATGCAACCACTTGGATCAAATGTGAACTAATGATCCCCCACCATCAAAAGGTGATCTCTGACAATGCCCAGATCAAATGGAAAGGTCAATGGAGTCCACCGATGATGATGAGGCTAGACAAGCTCCCACTAGATCGAAGGGAAATCTAAGGCACTCTAAATCCAAGACAGTGGTCCTATGAGGATGATCTAGTGTAAATGGAGAGGCTAAGGAACCACCATCGATGGCAAAGCTATTCATGTACCCTCTAAGATCAAACGGATGGGTAAGGTATACATCAAGGATCCTTGATATGTTGTGGTAGCACCAGGCTCGAAGGGAAAGCTCGTAAGCTTGTCCACATGACTAGGCTGTGAATCCAAAACCCAAGGTATCCACCAAGTGGAATCAACACCCCTAGCAAGAATGTGGAATGATCATAGTGTAGAAGCACCATCATTTATGCCACAACCGAGATGTACAGGTGAATCAAAATGATGTGCCACATAGTCGATAACCATATGCCGAAAGTGGCAAAGAATGCACCCATAGGAGAATGTCTCGGCCCCAAATAACATAGACTTGTGTTGACACGCTAGGAGCCAAAAGAATCACTACCATCATCCTCTAGAGCACCACTCAAACAATTGAAGGCATGATCCATTGCGTTGATGTGAGTAGAATCACGATCCAAACCATGCACTACAACCTCAAGTGAAAGATCCTCTATGTGTGCGTGATCCATCAAGGTAGAAGCATGATCCATAGAAGCACCATAGACCTCATCTCGTCTCACTCTGGAGAGACAGATCGAGTGTTGACACATGAGAGGTAAGTAGAGACACCATCCTTGAAATCTCCAAGATCACTAAGGTCATCCCTATAGGAATGATCTATAATAATCCATGATGCCCTTGTATGACATAGATCCCTCTCCTAGATCCCAAGAGAGACCGATCTCTAATAACAACAGATCTAAGTAGATATCTAGATCAAATGAAAATCTCTCTAGATCCATATGCATAATCCTCTATCTCCTACGAGGTCTCACCTCAACAAAGTCATCGCTATGCTAATGTGAAATGCTTGACTATCCAAATATATGCACTAAACCCAAGTTAATGCGGCATGCCAAGTATGCTATGAGACCTAGGAGTGGAGATAGAATCATAGATATTCCCTAATATCCCCATGAATAGAAGACCTAAAAGAGTAGCCGGACTCATCTAGCACTAGGAACTCAGGTCTATGCTCCTCAAGCCCCCTATCGTATGCTCATCATGTGAAGTATCATCATACCCAATCTCAAACGTTCCAATACATGCATCACTAATAATAAAAAATTGATCCCCATGATAGTCTAATGCATCACTAACCTCCTAATGCTGTCACGGGAGTAAGATTTTTGAAATATTTTATTATCAAATTTTTGTAAAAAGAAATCTTGTACAGAAAGCTTGGTCTAAAAATAGTAATGTAATCTATTTTTGATGGAATAAAATACTATAAAATTACTCAAGCGGGGGTGCTTTGAGCGGGGGGGCAATTGGGACCCAATCTGGTGTTCTCTTCAGTTTATGTATTTTTGGTTGCACGGAGAGAACTCAAGTCTATGCTCCTCAAGCACTATCATATGCTCATCATGTGAAGTATCATCATCCCCAATCTCAAACATGCTAATACATGCATCACTAATAGTAAAAAATTGATCCCCATGATAGTCTAATGTATCACTATCTCCTAATGTTGTCACGAGAGTGAGATTTTCGAATATTTTATTATCAAATTTTTGTAAAAAGAAATCTTGTCGAAACTGGGAAAATTTCTCATGCCCGAAAAACGGGGACGATTCCACCATTTTGAATTTCTTAATAAATTTTTCTAACCAGGTCAAGATACTGAACTAACCTTCATCTAGAATAAACCAAATAGAAGGGAAACTATTGCAGACTTAACTTGAAGGAATCAACGCTTTTTTCCTAATTAAATTAGACACAGCCGCCGTTGATCTATTCATTTGAGAAGTCTTTAGGTTATTATTTAACTATTGGAGCTCTAAACATATTCCTATTGATCAATGTTATTATTAAAACTCTACTGATTCCAGCCTAACCCCATCCAGCCCATGGGTTAGCCACCACACAACCACTGGAATTGGTAGAACCAAACAAGTACTCACCCACCCATAATTGAATGCCTTTCTTAACTTTTGCTTTAGAATATAGATACGCACACACTCCTCTTTAAACTTTAATTTATAAAACAATCCATTGACAAACAATTATTAGTTACAGATGTCATAGCTCAGAATTTCCATCCAATCCTTGTTTCTCACAAAAAATAGTATCACTCTGGACTCTCCTTTTGGTCAGCAACAACGAGATCCAGTTAACAGATTACAATAAACATTGATCCATCATACAATATCTTCCATGACATACGCATGGGTGTCCTCGGCACCACGAGCCCGTGCATCGCCTAGTCAGAACCCTCCAAGATCCTCCTTAGGTGTCCTGGAACTTCACTCAGGGAGACCGCTTCATCGGCCCTTGTCCATCGTACCGGAAGCACACCATTTTAACCATACCGAGGCTGGTCAAGCTTTGCCACGTGAGCTGTCCTTTTTGTCCTTTAAGAAAACAGGGTTTCTATGCAAGTTTTGATTTTCTTTTGATTACAATGAGTATATCTTAATTCCGTATCCCAAGACTTCTAGATCACAGATCTGGATTCCCAAGTAGAATTCCACGAGTTCTGAATTATTGATCCTCTGATCAAAATCAAAGGTCTCAACTTAGTTTCAGATTCGGTGGGTGATTTGAGTGTAGATTACTGAACTGGTCACATCTTCTTTTCTTGAAACTGACAAAGGAGTTACATGTTGGTCATAGTCTGATTCAGGTTTTTAGACTAGAAAGGTTCTCTCTGAACTATCTTTATTGAAGGGTAATATTTCAATTACTACTTTACTGAATTTCATTCATTGAGTATTTGCTTAACTAGATTCAAAACTAATTATCATGAATTCCTATCAGGGATAAATTAATCATTTAACTAAAATTCTGACTTCGATAGATTTTATGAATTTTCTCATTATCATCCTAGAGAATATGACACGGTAAAATTTTCTTTCCCAGAGTATTTACTTAATTCATTTACCCATATTCATGGGATTTAAACAAGGATTAAAGAGAACTCTTGTTTCGATATAAAAATTCTGCATGCATCTATTTATGCATAAAATCCAACTTCTATGGAAATAACACTTTTATATAAAAAAAATCTTTCTATGCATCTATTTATGCATAAAAATAAATATTATTGAAAGTAACACTTTTACAATAAAAAAATTTCTTTTATGCATAAAAATCCATTTTGATGAAAGTAACACTTTTATAATTAAAAAATATTCTTTTATGCATCTATTTATGCATAAAAATCCATTTTGATGAAAATAACACTTTTATAATATTCTTTTATGCATCTTTTTATGCATAAAATCCATTTTGATAAAAGTAACACTTTTATAATAAAAAATATTCTTTTATGCATCTATTTATGCATAAAAATAAATATTGATGAGAGTAACACTTTTATAATAATAAAATATTCTTTTATGCATCTATTTATGCATAAAAATCCATTTTGATGAAAGTAACACTTTTATAATAAAAAATATTCTTTTATGCATCTATTTATGCATAAAAATTGATATTGATGAAAGTAATACTTTTATAATAAAAAAATATTCTTTTATACATCTATTTATGCATAAAAAATCATTTTGATGAAAGTAACACTTTTATAATAAAAATATATTTTTATGCATCTATTTATGCATAAAAATCAATATTGATCAAAGTAACACTTTTGTAATAAAAAACATTAACTACCCACTATGCATCTTTCTATGCATAGAATTTATATCTAATGAAAATTACTCTTTTATAATTAAAAAATAACCAATATGCAACTAAGCATGTTGTTGTTTACTGCTTTGTGCTCTTAGGGATATTATGATACTTGAGGTAGAAACGGAGCACATTACTATTCTTCTGGGTAGGCCATGCAATATCTGAAGATTTCTTTGAGGAACACTTTGGCCACATCCATAGCAGTGTAGGTTTCTTTTACTGGAATCAGATGGGCAACTTTGGTTAGTCTATCAACTACCACGAAGATGGAGTTGTAACCTAATTGCATTGAAGGTAATCCAGTAATAATAAAATCCATACTAATGCATTCCCACTTCATCTCTGGGGGATGTCTAATGGATGTAGCTTCCCAGGCATTTTTACTCTCTCAGCCTTGACTTTCTGATAGGTCAGACATTGACATACATGATTAAGCACATCCTTTTTTAGACCATGCCAAAAGAAGCTTTTCTTCACAGACATGTAGGTTTTGATGAAACCTGGATGTCTTGCAATAAGGCTATCATGGGCTTCATTCATAATTTTACCCTTAGTTCCCTCATCATTAGGAATGCATAGCCTATGATTATAATACATAATTCCATCATCCAGGCTGTGGACTTGTTCAGCATGTAGAACTCTTTGATCATTCACCCACCAGGAACTTCAGAACTTCATGCCGAGCTTTTAGGCTTCTTAGCCGCTTTATCTGCAGAAGTAGAATTACAGCACCTCTTCCTGTAATGAATCTTGTGTACCATGGCATGTCTCCTTCACAGTTTTGCTTTTTTATGCATATACAATTTAGGAAGTGATTTTGGGAGCCGTGATGCTTTATGTATATATCAAAAACTTATGATAATTAACGATGTTTTACAAAAAAATTCCAAATTGTTTTCATAATTGTGAATATGGTTAATCTTGTTTCCTGAAGTATGATGAAATATTTATCTGTTTAAAGAATAAATCCCCAAAATTAAATAATCATAAACTTGTTATCAAAGTTAAGTTGACAAAAATCTTGTTTTGTCAGAATCATGAGGCGCGTGGCCCGTGTAAGGCAACCGGATCATCTAACCGATGACAAAGAGTTAGATCCGGATGTTCGAAAAGCCCTGCACAGATCCCAACCTGGTCCCTTCAAGGGTGAAGGAGAGCAGTTAGGTGAAGTAGTGGAAAAGTGGATTGAGGCAATGGAGGAATACTTTGATGTAACTGGCTACAATGAGAGAAGAAAGATGGCTCTCGCCAGGTTAAAGATTGTGAAAACGGCCAGGGTCGCTTGGAGGAATTACTGCGAGACTAATCGTCTCGACCGGAATACCTAGACCTAGACCGATCTTAAAGCTTACCTCAGAAAGAGTTTTTGTCCTCCTCTCGGCTTCCTTGAAACTAAAATGAATGAGTTCTTGGAACTAAAGCAGGATAGCCGGACAATTGAAGAGTACCATATCCAACTTTCCTCAAATATTCCCCTCGGTTGGATAAAGAGCAGCTGATGGGGCCAGGTTCATTCCAGGAATGAACGAGCCATTAGACACCTTAGTAAAGAATGCCAAACCTGTCTCAATGGCCAAAGCAGTAATAATGGCAAAGGACTTTGCCAAAGCCTTTGTTGTTAAGGTCCCACCTCTAATTTTAAAAGATTCCAAACCCCGAGAAGTACTTCAAACTTTCCTCCCCCAAAGAGGCAGCAAGGCTCAAACCAGAATCAAGATACTGGAAAATTCAGAAGTGAAGGAAGACCCTTCCGATAGAACACTTTCTCAGGAGCCCCACCTCTTTCAAGGATCCAGAGGGATGAGCTCAGAAGTGAGAACCGGTGTTTTGGATGCAAGGATTTTGGTCACCAGCTGAAAGACTTCCCGACTCTTGCCATGTCAAGGGGATAGGGAAATCAAGGACCGAGAGTACAGAGACCAACCCCTTCCTATCAGTCAAATCAAGGTCCATCTTTCCCAAATCAGGGAAATCCAAGGAGAACTCCAGCTCAGCCATCTGCCTCTATCCAGAGTAGCCTCAAAACTCCTTCCCAGAACTGGGGCAACCAAAGAGAAAGAGTTCCGCCTCTCAGAGTGCAGCAGCCAGAGAGTAGTCATAATTGCAGAAGTAGTGGAAGAGGAAAGAGGAGAGATTTATGCTACAATTGAAAACCAAGGGCCAAATCGCCAATTCTCCATCATTCATACTCCACCTGAGTATGAGGGTAAGCCTTTTAAGCTTTTGATTGATTCAGGCACAGTACTCATTCTTTCATTTCCCCTGGATGCTTGCGTAAGCTAGTCTTAGATAAGAAATCAAGGAAACCTATGCAAGTTGAATTGGCAAATGGGAAGATTCTTTTCACTCACCTTGAGATAGATCGTATTCAGTTCAATCTAGATGGTAATTTAACTGACTGCCAATTCAAAGTTATACCTTTGGGAGTTTTTCACGGGATCCTTGGAATGGATTGGCTCCATAAAAATCAAGCTGACATTCACTATCATAATGGAACCATTTCCTTCTGTGACCTTCACGGAAACAAAGTTCAAGGAAGAATGCCAAACCTGTCTCAATGGGCCGAAGTAGTAAGAATGGCAAAGGACTTTGCCTTTGTTGTTAAGGTCCCGCCAAAGCCTGCACCCTCTAATTTTAAAAGATTCCAAACCCCGAGAAGTACTTCAAACTTTCCTCCCCCAAAGAGGCAGCAAGGCCCAAATTAGAATCAGGATACTGGAAAATGTAGAAGTGAAGGAAGACCCTTCCCACACAACACTTTCTCAGGAGCCCCACCTCTTTCAAGGATCCAGAGGGATGAGCTCAGAAGTGAGAACTGGTGTTTTGGATGCCAGGGTTTTGGTCACGAGCTGAAAGATTGCCCGTCGTCTCCTGCCATGTCAAGGGGATAGGGAAGTCAAGGACCGAGAGTGCAAAGACCAACCCCTTCCTATCAGTCAAATCAAGGTCCATCTCGCCCAAATCAAGAAAATCCAAGGAGAACTCTAGCTCAGCCATCTGCCTTTGTCCAGAGTAGCCTCATAACTCCTTCCCAGAACTAGGGCAACCAAAGAGAAAGAGTTCTGCCTCTCAGACTGCAGCAGCCAGAGCAGTCACAATTACAAAAGTAGTGGAAGAGGAAAGAGGACATATTTATGCTGCAATTGAAAACCAAGGGCCAAATTGCCAATTCTCTCTCATTCATACTCCACCTAAGTATCAGAGTAAGCCTTTTAAGCTTTTGATTGATTCAGGCACAGTACTTATTCTTTCATTTCCCCTGGATGCTTGCGTAAGCTAGTCTTAGATCAGAAATCAAGGAAACCCATTCAAGTTGAATTGGCAAATGAGAAGATTCTTTTCACTCACCTTGAGACCAGATCGTATTCAGTTCAATCTAGATGGGAATTTAACTGACTGCCAGTTCTTCATAGTTATACCTTTGGGAGTTTTTCACGGGATCCTTGGAATGGATTGGCTCCATAAAAATCAAGCTGACATTCATTGTCATAATGGAACCATTTCCTTCTGTGACCTTCACGGAAACAAAGATCAAGGAAGAATGCCAAACTGGTCTTAATGGCTGAAGTAGTACGAATGGCAAAGGACTTTGCCTTTGTTGTTAAGGTCCTGCCAAAGCCTGCACCCTCTAATTTTAAAAGATTCCAAACCCCGGGAAGTACTTCAAACTTTCCTCCCCCAAAGAGGCAGCAAGGCCCAAATCAGAATCAGGATACTGGAAAACTTAGAAGTGAAGGAAGACCCTTCCCACATAACACTTTCTCAGGAGCCCCACCTCTTTCAAGGATCGAGAGGGATGAGCTCAAAAGTGAGAACCAGTATTTTGGATGCCAGGGTTTTGGTCACTAGCTGAAAGACTGCCCGACTCCTACCATGTCAAGGGGGGACAGGGAAGTCAAGAACCGAGAGTGCAAAGACCCAACCCCTTCCTACTATCAGTTAAATCAAGGTCCATCTCGCCCAGGGGAATCCTAGGAGAACTCTAGCTCAGCCATCTGCCTCTGTCCAGAGTAGCCTCAAAACTCCTTCCCAGAACTAGGGCAACCAAAGAGAAAGAGTTCCTTCCAGATTGCAGCAGCCAGAGCAGTCACAATTGCAGAAGTAGTGGAAGAGGAAAGATGATAGATCTATGCTGCAATTGAAAACCAAGGGCCAAATCACCAATTCTCTGTCATTCATACTCCACTTGAGTATCAGGATAAGCCTTTTAATGTTTTTATTGATTCAGGAGGTAATACTCATTCTTTCATTTTCCCTGTATGCTTGCGTAAGCTAGTCTTAGATCAAAAATCAAAGAAACCTATGCAAGTTGAATTGGCAAATGGGAAGATTCTTTTCACTCACCTTGAGACACATAGTATTCAATTCAATCTAGATGGGAGTTTAACTGACTGCCAATTCAGAGTTTTACCTTTGGGAGTTTTTCACGGGATCCTTAGAATGTATTGGCTCCATAAAAATCAGGCTGACATTCACTGTCATAATGGAGCCATTTCCTCTGTGACCTTCACGGAAACAAAGTTCAAGGAAGAATGCCAAACCTGTCTCAATGGCCGAAGTAGTAAGAATGGCAAAGGACTTTGCCTTTGTTGTTAAGGTCCCGCCAAAGCCTGCACCCTCTAATTTTAAAAGATTCCAAACCCGGGGAAGTACTTCAAACTTTCCTCCCCCAAAGAGGCAGCAACGCCCAAATCAGAATCAGGATACTGGAAAATTTAGAAGTGAAGGAAGACCCTTCCCACACAACACTTTCTCAGGAGCCCCACCTCTTTCAAGGATCCAGAGGGATAAGCTCAGAAGTGAGAACCGGTGTTTTGGATGCTAGGGTTTTGGTCACTCACCAGCTGAAATACTGCCCGACTCCTGCCATGTCAAGGGGACAGGGAAGTCAAGGACCAAGAGTACAAAGACCAACCCCTTCCTAGTAGTCAAATCAAGGTCCATCTCGCCCAAATCAGGTAAATCCCAGGAGAACTTTAGCTCAGCCATCTGCCTCTATCTAGAGTAGCCTCAGAACTCCTTCCCAGAACTGGGGCAACCAAAGAGAAAGAGTTCTAATCAGACTACAGCAGCCAGAGCAGTCACAATGCCCTAGCTACATTCAATTGCTTAATGCAGGACATTCTCAGAGAATACTTGGATTGACAAATGTCCTAGCTACATTCAATCTCTTAATGTAGGACATTCTCAGAGAATACTTGGATTAACAAATGCCCCAGCTACATTCAATTGCTTAATGCAGACATTCTCAGAGAATACTTGGATGATTTTGTTCTTGTTTTCTTTGATGATATTCTGATTTACTAAAAGATTGCACTTGACCATGAAGCTCATGTCAGAAAAGTTCTTAAGATTGTAAGGAAGCACCAACTCTTTGCAAAAAAGAGCAAATGCACTTTCTGCCTACCATGCTGAATACTTGGGCTTTCTGGTATCAAAAGATGGAATTTCTCTAGATTCCACAAAAGTCCAAGCAGTCATAGATTGTCCTAAACCAAAGACAGTGAAAGAAGTCAGAGGATTCTTGGGATTTACTGGTTGGTATAGAATTTTTATACCAAAGTATGCTCTCATAGCTTCCCCCTGACTAATCTTCTCAAGAAGAATATCCCGTTTCAATGGTCTGCTAGATGCCAAAGTGCTTTTGATAAGCTGAAGACCACCTTGGTAACCAATCCCATTCTGAAGCTACCAAATTTCTCTCTAGCCTTTGTAGTAACTGATGCTAGTGGTTTTGCCTTGGGAGGTGCACTTATGCAAGAAGGTCATGCAGTGGCCTATGAATCCCAAAAACTTAGAATGCATGAGAGGAATTATGCTGTCCACGACGTGAAACTACTTTCAGTAGTTTATGCTCTGAAGTTATGGAGACATTACCTACTAGTCAAAGATTCACTTTGATGACAGATCGTCAGAGCTTAAAGTGGATCTTCACTCAGAAGGATCTCAACATGCGCCAAAGAAGGTGGATGCAAACCCTGCAGGAATTTGATTTTGAAATCAAGTACCACCCAGGCAAAGAAAATGTGGTAGCAGATGCCCTCAGCAGAAAAGCCTCCTTGCTTGCAATAACTGTAGTGTCAAATCCTTTGATTATTGAAGCAAGTGAGAAGATCATGCAGGATAGATTCATAGGCCCTATTGCTACCCTACTTATGCAGGAAAGCAAAACTCCACAGGAGTTGAACCGAGTTCAAGGGTTACCTCTGACGCTGTGGTACTGCCATTAATACATCATCCTCCACAGAAACCACATATACCGATGTCGCTCAAGAGGATCAAGAAAGTAAAGACTCTCAAAATGACATGCGAGTCTTGCTCTGCTTACTCGGGTCGTAGTAGCAGAGTTGATGAGGTGCTCGAATGCAAAGGCTATCATATCCTGACTCTGGGAGAGTTCAGGAATGCTAGATAAATTCGGGGTATCCATCTATAAATTTTCAATTCAATTTATGAGTTTACAATTTTTGAAGTTCATTCAACGTAAATTTAATAAGCGAAAACATTATTTCCCAGATTTACTTTAAATATTTAAGCAATTTCTGATGCTGTTACATAAATTTAGAATAGCGCTCTGATACCAACTATGGGATCCCACTGCCCCCTTTGCACACCGACGGCGGATTTTTGGATGGTAGCAGCAGAAGTAGCTTCCTCTTGCGCGGGGCAGGGTTTCCCACTCAGGGCCTCGCCCTCGAATGTTTAGGCACGAGACTAAGCTGGTGGTCATTCCGAAAACCGCAACCGAGAAAATTTCCCATGCTCGAAAAACGTGGACGATTCCACCATTTTGAATTTCTTAACAAATTTTTCTAAGGAGGTCAAGATACTGAACTAACCTTCATCTGAATAAACCAGATAGAAGGGAAACTATTGTAGACTTAACTTGAAGGAATCAACGCTTTTTTTCCTAATTGAATTAGGCACAACCGTTGATCTATTCATTTGAGAAGTCTTCAGGTTATTATTTAACTATTCGAGTTCTAAGCGTATTCCTATTGATCAATTTTATTATTAAAACTCTACTGATTTCAGCCTAACCCTATCCGGCCCATGGGTTAGCCACCACCCAACCACTGGAATTGGTAGAACTAGACAAGTACTCACGCCTTTCTTAACTTTTGCTTTAGAATACAGATACGCACACACTCCTCTTTAAACTTTAATTTATAAAACAATCCCCATTGACAAACAATTATTGGTTACAGATGTCATAGCTCAGAATTTCCATCCAATCCTTGTTTCTCACAAAAAACAGTATCACTCTGGACTCTCTGTTGAGACTAGCTGGTCAGCAAACGAGATCCAGTAACAAATTACAATAAACATTAATCCATCATACAATATCTTCCACAACATACGCATGGGTGTCCTCGGCAACGCGAGCCCGTGCATCGCCTGGTCAGAACCCTCAAGGATCCTCCTTAGGTGTCCTGGCACTTCACTCAGGGACCGCTTTGTCGGCCCTCGTCCATCGTACCGGAAGTGCACCATTTTAACCATACCGAGGCTGGTCTAGACCTCGACAGACCTGGGCAGGTTTTGCCGCGTGAGCTGTCCTTTGAGCACTCCCGCAGCCACCAACTGTTGCAACCGAACTTGCCTTAGAAAACACATATACCAAATGCTCCAACATTCTGCCATAAGACAGTCCTTTAAGAAAATAGGGTTTCTATGCAAGTTTTCAGTTTTGATTTTCTTTTGAATACAATGAGTATATCTTAATTCTGTATCCCAAGACTTCTACATCACAGATCTGGATTCCCAAGCAGAATTCCTCGAATTCTGAATTATTGATCCTCGGATCAAAATCAAAGGTCTCAACTTAGTTTCAGATTCGGTGGGTGATTTGAGTGTAGATTACTGAACTGGTCACATTGTCTTTTCTTGAAACTGACGAAGGAGTTACGTCTTGGTCATAGTCTGATTCACGTTTTTAGACTGGAAAGGTTCTCTCTGAACTATCTTTATCGAAGGGTAATATTTCAATTACTACTTTATTGAGTCTCATTCATTGAGTATTTGCTTAACTGAATTCAAAACTAATCACGAATTCCTATGAGGGATAAATTAATCATTTAACTAAAATTCCGACTTTGATAGATTTTTTGAATTTTCTCATTATCATCCTAGAGAATATGAAACGGTAAAATTTTCTTTCCCATAGTATTTACTTAATTCATTTACCCATATTCATGGGATTTAAACAAGGATTAAAGAGAACTCTTATTTTGATATAAAAATTCTGTATGCATCTATTTATGCATAAAATCCAACTTCTATGGAAATAACATTTTTATATAAAAGAGAATCTTTTTATGCATCTATTTATGCATAAAAATCAATATTAGTGAAAGTAACACTTTTACAATTAAAAAATTTCTTTTATGCATAAAAATCCATTTTGATGAAAGTAACACTTGTATAATTAAAAAAATATTCTTTTATGCATCTATTTATGCATAAAAATCCATTTTGATGAAAGTAACACTTTTATAATATTCTTTTATGCATCTATTTATGCATAAAAATTAATATTGATCAAAGTAACACTTTTGTAATAAAAAACATTAACCAATATGCATCTTTCTATGCATAGAATTTATATCTAATGAAAATCACTCTTTTATAGTAATAATAAAATAACCAATATGCATCTTTCTATGCATAGAACTTATATCTAATGAAAATAACACTTTTAGAATAAATATATTTCTACTATGCATTTTTCTATGCATAGAATGAAAATGACACTTTTAGAATACACAAACGATAGGGATTATTCTTTTAGAATAATAAAAGATGAAACTTATTTCACAAAATTGTAGAAAATTTTGCCATCACCTCCTTTGTATGGCTGACCATTTTTCAATTTTTCCTACTTTAATTTACTTAAAAATTAACCCCAATTGGTTTTAAGCACTCTAAACTAATGATTTTAAGAACTCTAAACTAATTAACCCCAATTGGTTTTAAGAACTCTAAACTAATTAACCCCAATTGGTTTTAAGAACTCTAAACTAATTAACCCCAACTGGTTTTAAGCACTCCAAACTAATTAACCCTAATTAGTTTTAAGCACTCTAAACTAATTAGCCCCAATTGGTTTTAAGCACTCTAAACTAATTAACCCTAATTAGTTTTAAGCACTCTAAACTAATTAACCCCAATTGGTTTTAAGCACTCTAAACTAATCAATTTTCACTTTTAAAGGAGAAACAATATGAAAAGTTTAATTCCAACTATTAGATCACTTAACTAGGATAAAGAAGGGCTGATTTTAAGAATGAGAGAGGGGGAAAGCCTTTCCAACAAGGCATAGCATCGATTTATCATTTCAACAAAACAAAAATTAGAAAACCATTCAAAGAGTAAAGAAAAATACAAGATTTTTAACTAACATGAATTCTGGGAGCTTTCTTTGGCTTGATGGTTTGAGGGATCTACTCTTGTTTGCAACAAGAGTGGCCACCAAATCTTTAGAAGAGGGAATGGTCAAAAACTAGTGAATTATTAAGAAATTCATAGTTCTTGGCTCTTGGGAGGAGTAGAGTAACAGTGCATAAAACACTATTAAGCTTCAACAAAGGGGGAGGCTTCTATTTATAGGAAAAAGTGAGCTCCTAACCAAGCAAACTGATTCTAGAATTTTCCAGATCAGTTTGGTCAATTTTTGACCATTTCTAGGTCAGTTTAGCTTACTTTTTGGAACTAGACTTGAAATAGGAGAGAGGAGAGATGAAATATCTCAATTTTTTATAATTTAAAACTCCACCACACATGTGAGATAGGCGCCTCCTTCATGAGGGGGGAATTCCCATTGTGAGGTGTCAAAAATCTATTTTTTTAGTATTTCCTTTGGTCCTTAGTCGACTCTTTATCTTACGTGAGTATTTACTCATTTTTGGGGGGGATTTTCTTTATTTCTTCTATTTATCTTCTCCACACATTTGGATGAATCTGATTGGCCCCTCAAAACCGTAATTTAAAATTTTCAGAAAATCTGGACCCCTAGGATAAGGCCTCTTGAACAGATTATACTTGATTTATAATGCACCTTCTAAAAGTCTTTTTGAACTTTTGTTTCGGGGGAACTTATTTTAATAAGAAGAGATATTTTTCCATCTAAAAATATTCAAAATCTGAATAATCTCTCTCTAGAATATTTTCTCTCTCTAAGCCAAAATAGGTAGAAACAAGATCTTTCATATTTCTGAAGAGGGATTTGATTACAGGGGAAGATACTGGGCATCTTGAGAGGCTGGGGAGGAATCTTACATGTATGGAAACATTTTGAGTGAATCCAATGTAGGAGTTTGATTGTGAACCCGATCAACTCTTCTGATTAATTTTTGATGAGGGTGACCCAGTGTGGTATAAGAATCCAAGTGAATTTGATTCTTTCAAGGTGACCCTAGTCGGTTGTGAGTGAATCCAACTAGCTGTGAAACGTGTGAAACGTGTGGTATAATTTGTGAATATGTGTGACGCGTATGAAAACATTGTGAGTGAATCCAATGTAGGAGTTTGATTGTGAGTGAATCCGATAAACTCTAAGACATGTGTAATGCACGTAAAGATTATGGGAGTTTGATTGTGAGCGAATTGATCAACTCAAGACACATGTGAGACGGGTGTAAAGGTTATATGAGTTTGATTGAGAGTGAATTTGATCAACTCTAAGGCATGTGCGATGCGTGTGAGGACATTAGGAGTGAATCCAATTAATTATTGAGAGTGAATCCAATGTGGGAGTGAATCCACTTAAATGACATTGTGAGTGAATCCAATGTGAAAACGATTAATGTGATTGATCACTCGTGTGTGCTCATAGTTACAGTCAAGGATGGGTGTCTCCTAAACCAGGAGGACTGTCGTGGGAGTGAGATTTTTGAAATATTTTATTATCAAATTTTTGTAAAAAGAAAGCTTGTAAAGCAAGCTTGGGCTAAAAATAGCCACGTAATCTATTTTTGATGGAATAAAATACTATAAAAATACTCAAATGGGGATACTTTGAGCACACACTTGGGACCCAATTTGGTGTTCTCTTCAATTTATGTATTTTTGGTTACATGCGCTTCCTGAGGTCTGCATTTTCTCGTTTCAAATGCAACACTATGATTCACTGAAAGGTAGGTAGACATAGGTGTATCACCAATCATAATGCTTGGAATGCTCAGTGGCAACCCTTCCCTCGAGATCATGTCCACATGATCGAACTCACACACATCACTATCATATATATCAACATTATGTGCATATGTGTCAGTGGCATCATGTGCACATGTTGTTGAGATATCGAGCTCATCTAGTGAGGCAGTGGACAGTGATGACCCACATAGGGGATAGGTCCCACACTTACACCACTGGCATGGTTGGTGAGATCATGGGTGATATGCGGCCACAGTGGGATGAGAGACTGTATGACAGCCATTCTAGACTGGCATAGTTATAGCACCAGCTCATTTAGTTGGGTTCACACTATAGAGAATCCTAATATGTATTGTTGGAATTAGGGTTGCAGGAATGCACACACAACTTCAAGAAGATGAGGAAGATTGAGCACAACACAGTAGTGTATTATGAGTGCCTAAAATGAAAGATAACAAGCCCTAGAAGATAATGGGCGTATATACAATGCACGGGGGAAAAAACCTCCTAGTGAGGGAAAAAGTGCCCCGGCGGTCCTAAGTGTGTTCACACACATCACTACTATAATATGGTAACAAATCCCCCCTGGAGTGATGCGGTGAACAAGAGCTAGCACTCATGTATAGGGAAGTGTCTAGCTATGTGGACGAATCCACAAAAGGGAGTAAGCCCAAAGCTTTGCGAAAAGCTTCGAACTTCTCACGAGGCAGAGCCTTTGTGAAAAGGTCTGCAAGGTTATCCTGTGTTGGCACATAAGGCAAACTGATCTCTCCTGCAGAGAGTCTCTCCCTGACATAATGGTAGTGCACCTCAATGTGCTTCGTACGAGCATGGAACACTGGGTTCCGCGCAACTGCCAATGCGCTCTGACTGTCAGTGAAGATGGTGGTGGCAGATGGCTGCCCAACACCCAAATCAGCCATAAGGCGTCTGAGCCACACACACTCAACCGTAGCTGTGAAAGCTGCCCTGTACTCAGCTTCACAACTAGAAGTGGCCACAGTAGGCTGCTTCTTGCTCAACCATGATATGCATGAGCTTCCAAGCATGAAGCAAAAACCACTCGTGGACACGCGTGTGTCATAACAACCAGCCCAGTCAGAATCTGAAAAAACATGTAAATCTGGCGGCAATGATCCCCCCTTGGGATAAAACAACCCAAGATGCCGAGTACCACTCAAATAGCGAAAGATACGCTTCACTGCCTGCCAATGCTTAATGCCTGGGCTATGCATAAATCTGCTCACCTGTGAGACTGCAAACTGAATGTCTGGCCTCGTAATGCATACATAAATGAGGCAACCAACAGCTGTCTGATAGAGTGTGACATCAAAGTGATCTCCAGCATCATGAAGACTCAACTTCAAACCTGTCTCCATTGGAGTAGCAATAGGCTTGCAGTCTTCAAGGCCAAATCTCCGCAACAATGTTTCAATATACTTTGTCTGACACAAAGCAATACCTCCATCACACTGCTTAAATTGTATCCCCAAATAATGATGCAAATGCCCCAAATCTGACATCTCAAAAGAGGCATTCAAATCAGCCTTAAAATCAGCAATATGACTCTCATTTGGTCCTGTGAGCAGCATGTCATCGACATAGAGAGCAATGATTAGATGTACACCATCCACACGTTTAACATACAAAGTGCTTTCTGTTGGACTATTCTGAAACCCATGTGCAGTCAAATATGCATGTATTTTTTCATACCAAGCTCGTGGAGCTTGCTTTAAACCATATAAAGCCTTTTTTAACCTGCACACTTTGTTTTCCTGCCCTCTTTGAACAAAACCACGAGGCTGCGATACATACACCTCCTCATGCAAATCTCCATTTAAGAACGCAGTCTTTATGTCCAGCTGATGTACATTCCAACCATTATGAGCTGCTAATGCACAGATGCTACGAACAGTGGTCATACGACATGTGGGAGCAAAAGTCTCATCAAAATCAATGCCCTTCTCTTGAGCATAACCTTTTGCAACAAGCCTAGCCTTATGGCGATCCACTGTGCCATCAGGCTTACGCTTCAATTTGTATACCCACTTAGTGCCAATGGCCTTCTTGCCAGGGGGCAAGTCACATAAAGACCATGTACTATTCTTCATAATAGCATCGTATTCTGCTTGCATAGCAGCCATCCAATTTTCTGAACTTTGTGCCTCATCAAATGAAACAGGCTCACTTTCATCGCACATACTAGAAACAGCCAATGCATAACAATCTGACGCATAAGAGGCACCATGAGAGCCAGAACGAGTGCGACTAGACAAAGGGGCATCCAACTTGCTGTCACGCAAAGTCTGCACCAGCCATCTAGGCATGTTCCTAGAGCCCTCAATCTCTTGTCTCTCATCCTCAAGTGCATCATGCACATCTGCATCAGATATAGGCTGATCTGTGCCATCATTTAAAACCTGCATAGGCTGAAAAACTGCCTCATGAGGTATTGCACTTGACTGTGCACCACTGAAAAGAGGCAACAATGTATCATAGACATCACGTGAGCTGATATCTGTCTCCTTAGTACATGAAACCAAGGGCTGAACTGCATCTTCCACAAATACAACATCACGGCTAACCAAAATGCGCTTTGTCTGTGGATGATACAAACGATAGCCTTTGCTCTCAGCACTATATCCAACAAAAATACATTTGACAGCTTTGTCATCCAATTTTCTGCGATGTTGCACAGGCACTAATGCATATGCCAGGCAACCAAAAACACGTAAATGGCCAACAGATGGCTTGCGGCTATGCCAAGCCTCATATGGAGTGACAACCTGTAATGCTTTGGTGGGACACCTGTTTAGTACATAAGTGGCACACATGACAGCCTCAAGCCAAAAACCATGTGGTAGACTTTGACTCTTAACCATACATCTTGCCATTTCCATGAGAGACCTGTTTTTTCTCTCAGCCACACCATTTTGCTGTGGTGTATACGGCACTGTACATTGGTGTTTTATCCCACGCTCAGCCAGAAATGCATTAAATTCTGAAGACATATACTCCCCCTCTCGATCTGAACGGAGGGTGCCCATCTTACTTTCTGACACATTTTCAGCCATAACCAAAAACTGTTTGAAGCACAAAAACACTTCGGACTTTGCCTTCAAAGGATATACCCATGCATGCCTGGTAAAATCATCAATGAAAGTCACGAAGTAAAGGTAGTTTCCAAATGATGGAGTTTGCATGGGACCACAAACATCACTGTGAACAAGCTGCAATCTGCGTTCAGCTCTCACTGATCCATCTTTGGGAAAGGAAGCACGCTGCATTTTACCCAATATGCAGCCCTCACAAACATGCTTGACAGGTGCCTCAAGCTTAGGCAAGGAAGACACCATTTCAGATTTCTGCAGGCGCAGCAAACTTGCAAAATTCAGATGACCAAAATGTGCATGCCACAGTTTTGCATCTGAAATAGCTTGCGTATCCATAATAGCACATGCTGAATCCTCTACACATTTGCCATCCATATTGAGCTTATACAGCCCTCGACATAGTGAACCAGATGCTACAATGATGTCACCACAAGAGAGATCATGAACAGTACATCTGTCATCCACAAATTTTACAACCAAACCTGTTTTGGCAAATGCGGAGACTGACAGCAGATTCTTTTTGATCCCTGGCACATACAATGCATCAAAAAGTGTAAAGGTGTTGCCATTTGCAACATTCAGCACAATCTGTCCAACTCCTTCAACGGGATAAGAGGAGTTATTGGCACAAGTGACAGTATTCCCTGTGGGAGCAGACTCAAGCAAAGTGAATAAACTGCGCTGCGAGGTGATATGCTTAGTGGCACCACTGTCAAAGTACCATACATCTGAATCTACTGCAGACATACATGTGTCATGCAAAGATGGGTCATAACTGCACTGCGCATTGAATGCCCATTCTGTATCTAGCACAACATTAGCAGATTCATTGTTAGAAGGAGAGGCATCTGCAACAGCCATACCAGCCTCTTTCTTCTTAGCCTCTTTCGCAGCCAGCTTAGGACACGCTTTGATGACATGATCATTTCCCTTACAGTACTTGCAAAATGTCTTCTGTTTGTCACCCTTCTTCTCATCTTTGTCTTCCTTCTTTGGTTGCGCAGCATTTGCAGATTTCTGCTTACTAGAAGAAAAGCCAGCTTTACCTTTCCCGCTTCTCTGACTAGCAACGAAAGCTTGATCTGCGACACGCATAATATTCCTGTTTTGCCTTGACTGGTCTTCTTGCAGCAAAACAGAAACTAACTCCTCAAATGATAAGGCATTGGGATTGCCTTTCATCATCAAGCGAAGAGTGGAAGCAAAACCCTGATAAGAATCTGGTAGACCATTCAAAACAGTCTGCACAAGTGAACTGTCTGACAGGATTTCATCTGCAGAAATGAGCTGCTCTTTGAAATCCTTGATCTTTGTCAAAAAGCTATCCATAGAATCACCTTCGTTCATATGCTCACTCTCCAACTGTTTTCGGAGATAAGCAACACGAGCCTCATTTCTTGCCTGATACAATGTGGCAAGTACATCCCAAGCATCCTTAGAAGTCCTGCAGGAGCGAATATGTGGGATAATGGTACGTTTGACAGACAGCGCAGTCAAGGCATGAGCCTGCGCATCTCTACCATCCCAACGAATCTGCTCTGCTGAAAGTGGTGGTTCTCGAACAGCTGCTACAGCACTTGTGCCTGCACCATCATCTACAGTACCTGTTTCTGATGTGTTTGCAGCATTCCCAGCCACAATAGGACGTGCATCAATACCCTGCACAATGTTCCATAACCCCTTTGCTACCAATACATGTCGCATCATATATGCCCACAATGGATAGTTGGTGCCATCCAACTTATCCTCAGCAGCCAACATGCGGAATACATCATTGTTGTCAGCCATGGCCAATGACTGTACTACTAGATGTAAATGCTGTCTGTAAGAGGTAAACCTGTATAAAATCGACCTGTGCTATGTAGCACAGCCCAAAACAGACGAATGGGCACCTGTCCTGCAGATTTTAATCTTGACAGAAAATCTGCACAGTAGGACGATTTTGCCTGCGCAGTACTTGGAATGCAAAAACGGAGGGCGAAATGACTTCAGATCAAAATTCTGAAACGACCAAGCCCTACGGGCTTGCCCACGGCATATACTAACCTGCAGACGCTCGTGAAACCTCGTCGCAATCGGAGGAGATGAAGCGGCAGGTGCCGGTGATGCTGCCCGAGAGGAGGAAGCCTGCTCTGATACCAATTGTTGGAATTAGGGTTGCAGGAATGCACACACAACTTCAAGAAGATGAGGAAGATTGAGCACAACACAGTAGTGTATTATGAGTGCCTAAAATGAAAGATAACAAGCCCTAGAAGATAATGGGCGTATATACAATGCACGGGGGAAAAAACCTCCTAGTGAGGGAAAAAGTGCCCCGGCGGTCCTAAGTGTGTTCACACACATCACTACTATAATATGGTAACATGTATTTGGTTGTGTACTCTTTTCTTAGTATATGGTGTGTTGAGTGTTGAGTGAAGAAGAAGAAGATTTTTAGCCTCTCACCATGTGTGTTCTCTTTTAGGGTTTTGTGAGTGTGTGTGTGCTTGCAAGAGCTCAAGCTCTCTTCTTCCCTGCATCTTTTCATGGTATCAGAGCATGGTTCATGCTAAGGGCTGAGCTGCAAGCAAGAGAAGCACATGAAGTGGTACGAGGGTAAGAGCTTCAACTACTCTTCCCTATTTGTGTTGGCGATGACTACACCCTTGTCGGAGCTCTACGGGAGGCACTGACAAACGATGATTGAGGAGCTTTCTTTGCGGGAGTAAAGCTATAGGGAAAATATTTTGTCCTATCGGCTGCTGACAGGTTCTATCGGGCAGAATTATTTGGGCTGAAAACGCATTTCGGGCGCGTTACGACCTTCGTTTTCAGAAAGCAGGCGATTTCTAGCACTGCGGGTAAGTCATCGATTCTCTGCAGAGCAGAACTTTGTTTTAAGAACTGCAGGAAGAAAGATTGGTTGTGCAGACACTCTGTGTGCTGCAAGGAGGTCAACAGTTGCCATTGGGTGTATGTACAGTTGCCATTGGGTGTATGTATGCACATTGAGGTCATTGGTTGTGACATTTGAGTGTACTACAGTACCGCTACAGAAAATACAGCAGTTTGTGTAGGACAAACCAGAGTGTTGTTTCTGGTAAATTTGTGTGTCTGGCAAGATGTCAAATGATGGCATAAACCAGGTTATTTTACTGAGAAGCTTGATAAGAACAACTTCCATGCCTAGAGGTTCACGCTGATAAATTTCCTGATGGGAAAGGGTTACTGGGACTATATAGAAGGTGAGCATGAAGAGGCACTGGAGATACCGGAGATCAATCCGACTACTGCAGATGTGAAAGAGTTCAAGGATTAGAACCAAGGAGCCAGAAAAGTTATGTATTGGCTTTCTATCAGTATATAAGACACCATGATTGGGCACATTCAGGATGCCAAGTCTCCCAAGGAGGCATGGGACACCTTGGTAAAACTCTATGAAACAAATACCAAGGCATGAAAGATACAGTTGAAGAATGAACATACTGTGGAGAAAAAGAGTATGTTTGTGAATGACTATGCATTGAAGATCAAGGATATTGTGGAATCCCTTGCATCTATTGGCATTTTAGTAGATGATGATGATAAGGTAGAAGTCTGTCTACGTGGTCTTGGGCCACAATACAAGGCATTCAAGACGTCTATTCAGACTCGGGAAAACATTCCCAATTTCACAAATTTCGTGTCTATGTTGATTATAGAAGAGAAGAGCTTGGGTGAAGCCAACAACCTTCACAAAACAAAAACACTTCAGAGCAATAGGCCTTCTACACAAGTTCAGGAAGAGGACAAGGTAGAGGAGGCCGTGGACGCGGCCAAGGAGGTGGCCGAACAGGTAATCAGAATTATGGCACAGCAACAACAACAACAGTCCCAGAATTCACAACAACAACAACACGCAGGTGGAAGAGGCCAATTCAGAGGCAGGGGGAGTCAAAGAGGTCGTGGAAATTGGCAAAGGCAGTATAATGATATATGTGGATGCTTTTATTGTGGTAAGCTTGGACATGTATAGGCAGTATAATGATACATGTGGATGCTTTTATTGTGGTAAGCCTGGACATGTGTAGGCAGATTGTTATTATAAGAAGCAGGCTGACATGCAAAATGGAAAATTGCAGCAAAACAACTATGCATCCTCGAGAGCAAAAACAATCAGGATAATGAAAGATTGTTTGTTATATGCAGCATGTCGTTAGTGCCATGTCTGAAAATGTTGAAGCAGCACATAGAGATGATGTATGGTACATTGATTCAGGTGCTTCGAGATAAAAAGACCTTGAAAGACCAGGTTTTGTGGAAACAGGGGATGACACTGCTCATCCAATTGCCCATGTTGGAGATGTGCCATTGTCTATGCAGGATGGCGAAGAAAAGTACCTTGCAAATGTACTTCATGTTTCGAACATAACAAAGAATTTGGTTTCAGTTGGCCAGATGATTGAGCAGGGTTTGCAGGTTCTATTTAACCCTGATGGTTGTTTTGTTAAAAACTTTAAAGACAAGTGCAGGTTGGTTGCAAAAGGCAACAGAGTGGGCAGAATGTTTACATTGAATGTAAACATGCCTGAAGTGAGTGCTGCGATGTTTGGCAAATGGTTCAGGAATTGTTGCAGACACAGACATTTGGCATAAAAGAATTGGACATGTGAATGTGCAGTGAATGAATTCTATGCAGACTAAAGGAATTGTGACAGGTTGGTAGGAGACATTGACCTTGTTTATGTCAGCACACACAGGATCAGGTCACTGACATCTTCACCAAAGCGTTGGGTACAGAGAAGCTCCACAGATTCAGGGCTTCACTTGATGAGATGGAGTTGAGCTCGAGGGGGAGTGTTGAGATATCGAGCTCATCTAGTGAGGCGGTGGACACTGATGACCCGCCTGGGGGATAGGCCCCACACTTACACCACTGGCATAGTTACTGAGATCATGGGTGATATGCGGCCAGTGGGATGACAAGCTGTGTGACCGCCATTCTAGAGACTGGCATAGTTATAGCGCCAGCTCATTTAGTTGGGTCCACACTATAGAGAACCCTAGTATGTATTTGGTTGTGTACTCTTATCTTTAAATATGGTGTGTTGAGTGTTGAGTGAAGAAGAAGAAGATTTTCAGCCTCTCATCGTGTGTGTTCTCTTTTAGGGTTTTGTGAGTGTGTGTGTGTGCAAGAGGTCAAGCTCTCTTGTCCCCTGCATCTTTTCACATGTATCACTATCATCATGTGTATGTGTGTGCCATACATCAATATCATCCTGTGTATGCATTTGCAATGCATCAATATCATGTGTATGTGTGGGTGATACATCATCATAGGTATGTGTGGGTGATACATCATCATAGGTATGTGGGTGTGATACATCATCATCATCTGAATAGTCCATATCCTGAGGGACATGCCCACAACGACTCACGAGTATAGGGCACTCATGAGTAGTTATGGTCACTCGTTCAAGTCTCCATGCACATGATCCCAAGTGAACAATGCTTGAACTGTCCATGCAAGGATAGCAAAATAGGTCAACTAGTGTAGGGTACAAGAGTGCCCTACATCCCAAGCGAGTGACCTACACTACACGAGTGTAGGGAACTCTCTCAAGTCTCCACGCACATCATCCCAAGTAAACAATGTTGAACTATCCTTGTCAAGATAGCCACATAAGTCAACAAGAATATCACCATGTGTGGAGGACCATCTAGACCATCTGACATATATATCTCCCTCATCAAGTAGATGTCTGAACTAATAAACCCTCAAGCTCATACATCCATAGATGACATTAATATGCTGGCCCATCATAGCATGATGTTGGTGAAGAAATATCCAAAGGTTGCAGTCTCATGGTGCCGAATGTATGTGTGAACTCCACAAATGATATGAAACACATGACTCAAAATGGTAGCTCAATATAGAGCGAGTAGAGCCATCTCAATAGAGCATGAGCAGATGTCAACTGATGAGAGTCTGAGATAGTGTCATAGTAATGTCCACAATGATGATGATGCTGAGTAGCAAGGTGATCATATGAAGGATAGTAATAAAATGAATAGCCCATAATTGCGTATGAACAATCTCTATAGAATCCCCCAACAAATACGTAAAAGAAACCCAAAACATGCTCTGCATATGAATGAAGGCTAGCAAAACACAACTGCATGCGAACAAAGGCTAAAAATTCCCAAGTGTGTGAAACAAGCCCACAATATGCTACAATATGTGAACAAGGCTATAAAAAACACAAAGCGTGTGAACAAGACCCACAATGTGCAAGAGCATGTGAACAAACCGAGACAAATCCCAAAGGCACATAAATCTCCCAAAAGTCCAAATATGTGTAAAGAGATAAGGGCTGGACAAATTATGGATGGCCAAAAGGTAACTGTGAAAACCTTAATGAGAATGGGTGAATGGACAAAAAATGTGAATAGACCCAAGTGTGAAAGAGGTGTATAATCCTAAAGAGATAAGGGCTGGACAAATTATGGATGGCCAAAAGGTAACTATGAAAACCTTAATGAGAATGGGTGAATGGACAAAAAATGTGAATAGACCCAAGTGTGAAAGAGGTGTATAATCCTAAAGATTAAAGCTCAAAAGAAAAACTTCTCTTTTTCCCTCACGCTGGCAGCCATTTCTCCTTCTCCTTTCTTCACATGCTAGCAGCCAACTCCTGAGAGTTAGAGAGCTCAATGATGGTGGCTCCTTTTTTTTTGGACTCTACGTGCTGAGCCTTAAATGTGATGAAGCTCCTTTTGTTGTAGTTTTTTTTTAAATAAGATTGTTGTTGCTTCTCAACGACAAAAATGTTGAACCTAATCAAATGGTGCTCACTGGCACTCCGCTTGTTGCTTGGTGTTCCAGTGTGTTCTGAGCCTTGAACGACGATGATGCTATTACCAGAGTTCGAAATAGAAAAGATGCTAAAAATGAAATGAGTGAGCCTTTGGTATGAGGTGTGTTATGAGCCTTTTGCTGAACCGAAACGAAGCTGAAAGTGGTTGCTACACGTCAGAATTGTGATGATTGCTAGCATATCAGAACTGCTATGATAGCTATTAGTCATCATGTGATTGCACCTCCATAAGAAAGCAACACCCCCCCACTGTATGAGCTGCATATACCTGGAAAAGAACTCCCTCGTGCTCCCTCGTAAGCTCACCATTTTCTCCTCCCTCTTTGTAGCATGTTGTCCCACAACACTACAAGCCAAGCTAAAAGGAAGACTACACAGGTACGAACAGCTAAGATAGCAGAAGTTCGAGAGCTACTTTGGCTGCAAGATTGCCATTGATGCCACCATGAATGTCACAAGACATTTGTAGGGTTCGTTCACATGGACAATTTGGTTGCAGCATGTTGCCCCTCCAGCTCATCACCCTCTCTACATGCTTGGAAGACTCTTGTCTAAATGTCTACAAGAATCACATGTGCCCAGCTAACATCGTTATATGTAGGCTTCAGTTCAACCTCTCTCTTAGTCCTATCTTTGATAGAAAAATGCTTCCTTGATGACATGCAAGTCGAAAGAGTGATCTTCGTTAGGGAAAGCCGTATAAGCTGATGACATAGCTAGAGGCTACGGACAGAACATGTTAGCTGCTACAATGCTACATGCCAAGCTAAAAGGAAGACTACATAGGTACAAACAGCTGACATAGAAGACGTTCGAGAGCTACTTTAGCTACAAGATTACCATTGATGCCACGTCACAAGACATTTACAGGGTTTGTTTACATGGATGATTTGATTGCTCGAGGCTGGCATCAAACTAGTGTATGTTTTTGATGGTAATCCACTATCTAAGAGCTAATATAACTTAATGAAGAGACTATGTGTGAGCTTGCTGATGTTGTCAAGAGCTGCTTGGTTGTTTGTGATGATGTTAAGCTTACTGCTATTGTCAAGACCCTTTGATGCCCTCTCATGTGATAGTAGTAAAACCAGGAATGGCTATGCCAATAAACACTAAAGCAATGTCCTTTGCTGAGCCTCCAACCAAGGGCAATGATTATGATTGCTCATCAATCTTTTGCATGCATCCATGGAAATTATCTTGCATACATCAAACTGCCTTACATTTTACATAAAACTTTGCTAAATTAACCAAGATTAATCACTTATAATAGGATAAGTACTAACCTTGCATTGTTTGCCTAATTCTTTGCTAACAAACTGTGTAAATTTCTCTTAAGCATCAAATTGTTATGAAGTTTACATAAACCTTGCAAGATCACAGTATTGTAGCTTCTAGGCATTAAGATTTGCAATAAACCACAAAAACTATTGCAAGATTTTGTCTACAGTCAAGTGTTTTGTTCTCTGTAACCTTTCTTGGAAAACATTTTTTGCATAGCATTGCTTTCTTGTAACATAACAATAGAGAAAAGATAAAGATTGAAAGATTGTTCAGGACCACTCTCACTATTGTCCATTCTTCTCAAGATTTGATTTCTGTATTGTCTTTACATTTTCTTGACAAATCTGCACAATCTTCAGTATTTTGTACTATTCCACGCAAAATCTTTGGAAAAATGTGCACATCAATCTTTGAAAACTATGAATTGCTCCCAAAAATCTACACAGGAACTAAGATCTTTGCACAGCAATGTGAAAAACACTACACATCAATCTAAAAACTCTACACAATAATTTGAATCTTCTGCACAAAAATATGAAATTTATGCACAGTAATCTAAAATTTTTGTACTATAATCTAAAATTTCCACACTAGATCTTACACAACAGTTGTATTTTGCAATTATATTGTGCAATCGTATAGTGCATACTTCTTAAAACTACACCAAGATTCTGCACAACAATCTTGAAACTGCATCAAATTTCTCCACAACAACCTTCTTCTTGCAATATTATTTCAAGAACTCAAACATTTGGCAATCTAGGGTTCCAATCTTGAAGAAATAAGATCCCTAATGATTAATCTTTGAAAATGTATGCTCCCTAAGCAAGGTAATGCAAAAATCATTCAATACTGGTTGTTGAAATTTTTGTAAACCCTAATTTTGAAAATCAGGAAAATTTCAAGAAATCAAGATCAAGAAGATCAAGAACTTCAAGAAATCAAGCAATAAAGTAGATTAGGGTTCTAAAAGTAGTGATTAATACAAATTAAAAAATGATTAACATGAATTTCATTACTAATCTTCTCAAATCAAGAAAATACCCAATCTAAAAACTATGTAAAAATCAATTCCAAAAATGATTAACACTAATCATGATCAAGAAAGCACATCTTGAAAATTGAGTTAACAATAATCTAAAAATGATTATTCTCCTAATTAAAGCATCTAGATCTAACCAATGAAAGAAAGTAGTTACATCTATATTAGCTTAGGATTAGCCTAATTAGCTTGGATTAAGAAAAGCTAGAGAGATTAACACTAAGAACAATGAAAAGTAAAGCTAGAGAGATTGGGTGTGAAGTGAGAGTTAAATA
Source organism: Cibotium barometz (assembly GCF_041138505.1). Taxonomy (NCBI): domain Eukaryota; kingdom Viridiplantae; phylum Streptophyta; class Polypodiopsida; order Cyatheales; family Cibotiaceae; genus Cibotium; species Cibotium barometz. The sequence continues at coordinate 307,636 of NW_028229443.1, read as the reverse complement.
ATATGGATGTATCAAGCCTTTTCCCACAATGGAACTCATGGATTCTTAATTAGTACTAATTTACATCTTAACCACCATGATTAGCATCAATCTTGTGCCTTAATAATGCCTTTTTCCACCTTTCATCCACCATGGTTCTATCTTGCAATGCTCACATATCACATTTTTTGCAGCCTCTACTCTCATACCTTCCCATCCATGGGGGTCTTCTTTCCTCTCCTTCCATACTGTTCACCCATTAGAGCTCTATTTTTTGAGTTGTACCTATAGTTCCATGTATTATAATTGTTTATATTACAAATGGTACACGTTGGTGGCACTATGCATTCCTCCTTGAGGTGGCCTTCCTGTTTGCATTGAGAGAACACATTTTTTCGGCTCTTGCATAAGCTACTTCACCTGTAGTACAAGTTCTTCGAGGCTCATTTGTGCCCTCGCAGTTTCTTCTTTTCATCCTTCCTTTTCTTTACTGCCATTGGAGTGTCCTGTGAGGTGTCGCTTGAATCATCCTCCTTTGTGACACTTTTCATGGGCTTTCTTTTTTGTCTTCTTTCTTGACTTCTTTTTTCTCCCATTTTGGCCAGCTTGACCCTCAAACTTCAACACATGAGGTGTAATCTTTGGCATCACCATCCTCCTCTGATGCAATGGCCAGGATCAAAAGCCATCACATGCATGTATTTAATACCTTATGCATGAAATCATGCATTCTTCGTACCCATGAGAGCATGTATCCTCTCAGTTCCCCTCTATCCATGTCAGCACCTATAGTTGCTTCCATTATTATAATTTGTTGAGTTTGGCTCTTCCATTGGATGGTCATGGAAAGTAATGCACTTTAAATGACTAATATGAGTAATGTGTTCTATTATGTCTAATCATGTCTTGCATCTTTTTGTGTGCTTATTGTAAGTTCAGTGTGTTGATGGTTGTATTTGTTGCCAAAACAGAGAGAGAGAGAGAGAGAGAGAGAGAGATTTTGTTTCAATCTGGAACCTTGTCATGTCCATCCTCACAGCCCCTAAGAGTTAAACAATGGCCCCACCCAAGTAGGAAACACTTTGATGGATCTCGAGAAAGTTACTGCAAGCTTAAGGCTCCTACCTCCTACAAAGGGAACCCTACATTCGGGTTCAAAGATAAAAGAGAATTGTGCAAGCTTAAGGCTCCTACAAAGGAAAGTTACTGCAAGTTTAAGGCTCCTACAAAGGGAACCGTACATTTGGGTTCAAAGATCAAAGAAAATTGTGCGTCAAGTCTGTACAACACGCCCTCAAATGTCAAATCCAAGCTAGTTTGGAGACCCAAAATCCATGCCTTTGACACCACTCCAAAAGTTTAAGCACTTCTCTAATCATCACGTTGTGAGATCAAGACATAAATCTTATCATGCCAAGAAAGTAGCCGTGCAAATCATTCATTTGGTGGTCCTGGCACTCATTCCCCCAATCAAAGGGCACGAGTTGATTCTACTACTGACCACCTGAATTGAAGGGCCTAATCCATTTCCACAATATTGTATGGCTAGTTAAGCCTAAGCAAATCTCAAGAGCTCAATCCTTATAAAGAGCTTGTAGAGAAACCCTTTTAGAGAGATTGCTTGTATTGTATGATTACTTGAGGAATCCAGGGTTGGAACATATTGTATGACTAGTTGAGCCCAAGCAAATCTCAAGAGGTAAATCCTTGTAGAGAAAAACTTGTAGAGAGCTTGTAGAGAAACCCTTGTAGAGAGCTTGCTTGTTGTCAGAAATTCCAGACATGGAATCACCTTGCCTCTATAGCTATCCACTCCAACAGCCTTGGAAACACACACACGAACGAGGGCACCACCAGCCACCAGCTGGAACACTTCTCTCACTGTTCACCACACCACCCACACCAGAAAGACAACACAAAACAGGGGAACCATAGAAAAAGCAAACACCCAGCAATTATATTCCTAGTCAGCACATCATACAAGCTTCTCCCGACACAGAAGCCTTACTCACACAACCATCTCATATACACGACACTCAGACCTGGATTTACTGCCAAGGGAATTCCACCACAGCCACACTGCCTCAGGAATTACAACCTTGCGTCTAACGACCAAGCCTGTTCAACCACAAACACATCAACACTTTGACCCTTCAGTCTCTGCACTCAATCGGCTTTTCCAATCGCCACGAACCTCTTGCCTGCGTGCTATGCCAACCACACCAGAAAGAACCCGGCAACTCTCACTCTTCAGAGGGCACCCCACCAGCAACCCTTAACTCTCTCTGTAGCCCATCACTTCTGTGTGTGTCGCCAGCAGAAGCAGCTACACCAACACCCCTCTCTCTCTCTCTCTACTGATCCTCTGCCACCCTCACAACGAACCCAAGCACCACCTGCCCCTTGAACTCTTTCTCTTTGGCGTGCTATCAGCCGCCACAGCAACCTCCACGTCCCTTTTGTGGCGAACCTGCCCTCTCACACGTTGGCATCACCTACCACCGCAACACCCAACATTACTCGCCTCTTGTTTCGATCTCCTCCTACACTCCAGCCACGCTGTCCACCAGCCACCAAGGCTCTTCACTCAAGCGGCTCCCTAGCCCTTCCTCTCTGTCTCCTAGGCGACCTCCTCTGCAGTCGCCAACCAGTCTACGATCATCAGCCCCACACGCTCACGTGCCAGCCCATCACTTCTGGTTGCAGCCCTCCGGCTCCTCTTTGCCAGCTGCTATGTGCCTTCACTAACAAAACCCATCGAAAACTCTTCACTAAGGCGACCTCTCCAGCCTCTCCTGCGCCAACACCCCCATCTGCTTCACATGCCAGCCTCACCTCCTTCGTTGAAGCGGCCCCTTCTGCACGTCCAGCTCCAAAAGCGGCCCGGTCAGCTACAAGCATAACCCACTGCTCCAAGGTGGCAATTCCCACACATCTCTGCGCCAGCTAACCAGGCTGACCAATGCAACCCTGCCCTTCTCAGTTGGCGTCGCAGTAGCCGCTTCTCTTCCCTTGCGCTACCCGCCACACTGTCCACCTCAGCTCTGTGCCAGCTTCACCTGCGCACCCAGAGGCCCCCAGCTTCTCTTAGGCGGCTCCCTTTGCAGACGGCATCCCTCTGTCTCTGACTCTCAACTACCACCTCAAAAAAGCCACCCACTTCACTTTACTCCTACGCATCCTGCCCCTGCTCTTTGCTTGTCCACAGCCCTCCAAAAACCCAAACAGCTTCACGACGACTCTTCGCTAGCTTTCCAGTCCCTCTGTGCTCGCCACAGCAGCCCAGCTTCATCCACGTTGCTAGCCACTGCAGCTTCCCTTGCTATCGGCACCAGCCTCTGCTCCAAAGGCGGCTCTCACCAGTAGCACCGACGACCCAAAACAAACACTCTAACATCTGGCGCCCTCTTGCCCTACCCACTTCAAAGATGACTCCCCAGCAGTCGCTGTCCCTTTTTCTATCACTAGCATCTCCTAGGCAGCCTCTACGTTTTTGAAGCGGCTCCCCTTCGCCACAGCACCTGCGTACTGCTAGCCACACAAACAAAAGGCCACCTTTTTCGTCTTGTGCTCCAGAATCTCTCCCACAAGGCGGCTCCTCCCTTCGTGTTTGTCTTTGCAGAATGACCAGAGCCCTGCTCACCTACGAGGCGGCCACCTTTTTCCTTTTTTCTCCTCGCCAGCTTCTAGCGTATTCTTTCACGTGCTAGCCGTTGCGCAAGCCTCCATGTGGTCATTGCTTTGTTGGCCACGTGGATGGTAATTTATTCTTTTTTCAAAGCTTAGAAAATGGCCACTATAGCACCAACCTTTTCATTTCACACCAAATTCAAGGCAACCTTGGCCCCATGCTTCCACCAACTTCTTTCAAATGCAACCTACTAGTGCCAATTGTACTTGGGATGCGCACACATTCAAAGCCACCAAGCGGTTGATATCATCTCCAGCGGACCACGTTCCGGACAGGCCTGCACAAGCTCAAACATCCATGGACTTTGCCTTTAGCATTTCCACAACACGCAAAGAAGCCTTAGTTACACTCTCAACCATATTTGCATCCATGTCTATCTCTGGCTCCTGTTCATCAAGGCTAGCAACTGCCCACAGTCATCTTCAAGCACAATACTCTCATCACAACGTTCTTCATCAACCAAATCTACGTGCATACCTTCTTGAATGTTGCCAACCCCCCTGGTATAATCGTCCAAAGACTCCCCAGCACCTAATGCATCAAATGGAAAAACATCCACATCACTCATCGCAGGTACCAGACCACCATCAAGCTATCCAAGAAAATCCATAACAATAGGATCTTCCTCCATGCTCTCCACATCCGCATTGCAAGCCATGTTCACTTCATCACAAGTCTCTACCCCATCCTCCTCCCTTGTAGAGTCTGACAAAGAATCACATCCTTAAAGCATTCTGTATCCAGCTCCTCTTCCTTCTTATCATCATCAGCCAATCCCAAGACATCATCCTCTAACACCATATTAGATAATTTGGGAAAAATCCCATTCCCATTTGAAAAATGGGAGCATGGTGAACTTGTCCAAAAGTTCAAAACCCCCTCATGTGACATATCATCGGAAAGATCTTGAAGAGTAAAATCTAAATCTATGATCTTCGACAAATTTGGAGTTAGTATGTTTAAGATATGTCCAAAACTATATGGAGTAATTGATTCCCAAAATGTGAGATTTTTCCCAAATTACCTAATATTGACTTCTCTTTACTTCCATGTGCATGCATGTCATCCAGATCCGAATGCAAATGATCTTCAATAGAGCCTTCCAAATCACTGTCATGAGTGAACAGCTATGACGTCCAAATCCAAAGAAGAATCCACTGGCAACTCCTTATCTACAAAAGTCTCAAAACTTGACCTAGATTCCTCATCCTGCTTTTCATCCACCTTCACCTGCTTTAAAGACCTTGGAAAAAAATCAGAAGGCACATAAAATATCCCCCTTTGCACCTGTATAGGCCTTTGAGGCTCCTGTCTAATCAAACTTTGCATAGGACTCTTATCCACCTCAACCAAATTTACATGCATATCCCTTGCAGACACAACACCTTCATACGAATAAATACCCATCTCCATCTGCTTCAAAATCTTGCCTTCCTTTTCCCTAGCAACCCTAACTGCATCATCAAATGACTTGGGATTCTTCAACTCAACCTTGACCTTAAAATGGGGTAGCAAACCATCAACAAACAAGCTCTTCTTCAAAAACATAATAGGAGGAACTTCCTACTTCAATGTCATACACCACTTACCCCACAAACATGTAAATACCTACACACAATCATCCAGTGATTGCCCGTGGACCTGCTTCAAGATGCTCAACTCCTACTAAAGCACACTAGAATCCTCCGCTTGCTGCTGAAAATGCTCCAAAAGGCCTTCTTTCAACCTGTCTAAGGTCAAAACACCATGTAGCTCATATGTTGCATCCTGTGCTTCAAAATCCTTGAGCCAGCTTCGGGCATCTCCCTTCAAAAAAATCTTTATCAGCTTCAAAACCTGCTCTTCATTTGTAACATGATTGCTAATGCATGCCAGCTCCATTTGCTCCAAAAAGTCACACACATCCTCACCCTTCCTGCCATGAAATTCTGGATAAGACCACATCATGAAAACCTGTAAAACGATCCCAGAGCTCTCCTCAGTGGGACATACACCCTTCTAGGCAAAGAACAACACCTGAGCTATCCTCAATGGGGGCACCAGAAAGCTGTCGAAAATTTCGGACACGGAATCACCTTGCCTCTATAGCTGTCCACTCCAACAGCCTTGGAAACACACACATGAACGGGGGCACCACCAGCCCCACTGGCTGGAACACTTCTCTCACTGTTCACCACACCACCCACACCAGAAAGACAGCACAAAACAGGGGCACCATAGAAAAAGCAAACACCCAGCAATTATATTCCTAGTCAACACATCATACAAGCTTCTCCCGACACAGAAGCCTTACTCACACAACCATCTCATATACACGACACTCGGACCTGGATTTACTGCCAAGGGAATTCCACCACGGCCACACTGCCTCAGGAATTACAACCTTGCGTCTGACGACCAAGCCTGTTCAACCACAAACACATCAACACTTTGACCCTTCAGTCTCTGCACTCAGTTGGCTTTTCCAATCGCCGTGAACCTCTTGCCTGCGTGCTGTGCCAACCACACCAGAAAGAACCCGGCCACTCTCACTCTTCAGAGGGTGCCCCACCAGCAACCCTTAACTCTCTCTGCAGCCCATCACTTCTGTCTGTGTCGCCAGCAGTAGCTACACCAACACCTCTCTCTCTCTCTCTCTCTCTCTCTCTACTGATCCTCTGCCACCCTCACAACAAACCCAAGCACCACCTGCCCCTTGAACTCTTTCTCTTTGGCGTGCTATCAGCCGCCACAGCAACCTCCACGTCCCTTTTGTGGTGAACCACCTGCCACCGCAACACCCAACATTACTCGCCTCTTGTTTTGATCTCCTCCTACGCTCGAGCCACGCTGTCCACCAGCCACCAAGGCTCTTCACTCAAGCAGCTCCCTAGCCCATCCTCTCTGTCTCCTAGGCGACCTCCTCTGCAGTCGTCACCAGCCAGTCTACGATCATCAGCCCCACACGCTCACGTGCCAGCCCATGACTTCTGGTTGCAGCCCTCTGGCTCCTCTTCGCCAGCTGCTCTGCGCCTTCACTAACAAAACCCATCCAAAACTCTTCACTAAGGCAACCTCTCCAGCCTCTCCTGCGCCAACACCCCCATCTCCTTCACGTGCCAGCCTCACCTCCTTCATTGAAGCAGCCCCTTCTGCACGTCCAGCTCCAAAAGCGGCCCGGTCAGCTCTACAAGCATAACCCAAGGTGGCAATTCCCAGCTAACCAGGCTGACCAACGCAACCCTGCCCTTCTCAGTTGGCGTCGCACCAGCTGCTTCTCTTCCCTTGCACCCGCCACGCTATCCACCTCAGCTCTACGCCAGCTTCACCTGCGCACCCCCAGAGGCCCCCAGCTTCTCTTAGGCGGCTCCCTTTGCAGTCGGCATCCCTCTGTCTCTGACTCTCTTCAACTACCACCTCAAAAAAGCCACCCACTTCACTTTACTCCTGCACATCCTGCCCCTGCTCTTTGTCCACAGCCCTCCAAAAACCCAAACAGCTTCACGGCGACTCTTCGCTAGCTCTCTAGTCCCTCTGTGCTTGCCAGCAGCCCAGCTTCATCCACGTTGCTAGCCACTGCAGCTTCCCTTGCTATCGGCACCAGCCTCTGCTCCAAAGGCGGCTCTCACCAGCAGCACTGACGACCCAAAACAAACACTCTAACATCCGGCGCCCTCTTGCGCTACCCACTTCAAAGATGACTCCCCAGCAGTCGCTGTCCCTTTTTCTGTCGCCAGCATCTCCTAGGTGGCCTCTGCCTTCGAAGCGGCTCCCCTTCGCCACAGCGCCTGCATGCTGCTAGCCACACAAACAAAAGGCCACCTTTTTCGTCTTGCGCTCCAGGCTCTCTCCCACAAGGCGGCTCCTCCCTTCGCGTTTGTCTCTGCAGAATGACCAAAGCCCTGCTCACCTACGAGGCGGCCACCTTTTTCCTTTTTTCTCCTCGCCAGCTTCTAGTGTATTCTTTCACATGCTGGCCGTTGCGCAAGCCTCCATGTGGTCATTGTTTTGTTGGCCACGTGGATGGTCATTTATTCTTTTTTCAATGCTTAGAAAATGGCCACTATAGCACCAACCTTTTCATTTCACACCAAATTCAAGGCAACCTTGGCCCCATGCTTCCACCTACTTCTTTCAAATGCAACCTGCTAGTGCCCATTGTACCTGGGACACACATATATTCAAAGCCACCAAGCGATTGATATCATCTCCAGTGGACCACGTTCCCAGACAGGCCTGCACAAGCTCAAAACAAAACCATCCACCCTGTACATCTGCCAAGGCATTCCAAGGCCAAGTCTTCACACACTCCATGCATCCATATATACACAAGCCCAAAACACCTTTCAGAAAAACGCCTGACACTTGTCACGTCCCTCCCATATACGTTTTCACACATCCAATGGGCAACATTTTCCTCATCACTTAATACTAGTGTAAGAAAAACCTATAAGATTTGAGGAAACACGAGCTCAACTATGTATGTATGGATAATTATCCCTTTACAAAAAATGAGAAATTCTATGTTATAATTTGTAAGACCTTTCTCACTATGCCACTCTAGAATAGGTGACTTGAGGTGTCCTATAATTAGTACAAGGAATTTGTTCTAATATAGATGTATAAGACATGAGAGCACCATTAGATTGCTTACAACATATAAATGATAAAATTATGATATAGTAGAGACACTCTTGAAGTGCAAACATATTTGATGTGTAAGAAAGTGGAATGGTCTCATATGATATAGTAGAGACACTCTTGAAGTGCAAACATATTCGATGTGTAAGAAAGTGGAATGGTCTCATATGCATAATGGGCCCAAGGCCAATTGACCATGGACAACACTTATGATAGTGTGAAAAGGCGGGTCTTGTATATAGGCCATATGCACCATATTTTGGTACCTTTTTGATAATAAAGAATATACAAGTCTTATGCTCTCTTCTTTCTCTAATCCTAGGCTAAACTCTATAATGTAGACTAATCCAAGGCTAATGAGACTTATTAGGGTAAATCTAGGTTGCCACTTTCTTTCATTGGTATTAGAGCTTAGTCTTTTATCCATTTTCTTCATGATTTCAAGAAAAATTTGAGTTCTTAGATTTGTTGATTTTCTTGGACTTTCTTGATTTCTTAATCAAGAAATGGGCATGGTGATTGTGGGATGATGGGAATCTCTTTTATTTTTGGTTTGTCTTAAGCTTTTGGGAGGGGGTATGGATCACTATGGACCAAAATCTAGGGTAGCCACTCAAATTTAAAAAGAGGGGACAAAAATTGGGGAAGATTACTATTAATCTTGATTAGCACTAATCAAAACGTTGCATCTTTGCCCCCTTTCTTGGTGCTTAATTCTTGATGGCTATGGAGACCTTTCAATCTTTGCAATCACCTGGCTCTGTAGATTAGCCATGGTTAGAGCTTTACAATGAGCCTTCTCTTGCCCCTTAGAATCGCAATTCCATGCCGTTAGGCTACACTGTCCTATGATGCGTTTCTTCAAGTGTTGTGGCATTTCATGGCTATTAATAACTAAAGCTTAAGCCCAAGCTTAGTTTAAACCATTATAGCGGTGGCTATGGTACAAATTGTGGCCGTGAGGATGCATTCAAGTAGCTTGCTATTTGTGGAGGATGGAGCTCAAAAATTGATCACAATGGAGGGCAACAACACTCAAGAAGCTTTCGTAGGTGTGTAAGACAAGCTTCAGCCTTGGTTCAATTTAAATGGTGAGCTTCCGGTACGGTGAATGAGGGACCAAGGAAGCGACCTATGAGGGAAGTGCTCGGTGACTTGCGAGGATCCTAGAGGGTGCTGACTATACAGTGCTCGGGCTCTGGGTCACCGAAGATGCCAACACCTGCATCGGGGAAGATATTGGAACAAGGAGTAAGAGTTGTTTTCTGAATTCGGGCATGGATCTGGTTGATTGACCTTGCTGGTCCTCAATGGACAAGTCCATGGCTCTTTTATATGGATATGTTGGTTGATCTTGCTGATCTTCAACGGAGATTCCATCTGGATTTTTATAAGTTAATATATTGCCACGTACTATGAGCTAAGAACTATCAAAAAGGCCCCTGAGTGTACAGGTGGTGAGCATTCTGGTTACCAATGATGCCATACGTACACCGATGAAGGAATGATTGGAAATGAGAATTCTATCAGACATTTTGGAGGATTATGATCAGTGATACTATGATTTCATTAAAAGATTGTTTTAAAGTCAACTAAATCTGTGAAATAGGCAATTTCATATTGGGGTGTGTAAGTGGTATGACTAGTTTGAAGTTTGCATGAAGTTCTGGCTAGGGGGCCTGGGAACTCTTTTCCCTGGTACCCGGGACAAAACCTAACCAAATTCTTAAATGGATCCCATCACTACAGTGGTTGGACGGTTGGCTAACCCACGGGACTGGATGGGGTTAGGCTGGACTGATGGATCCCTAAAATGAGACTCAATTCTATTATGGTACGATAGATGAAGTAAATCTCGGATAAAAATTACACTATGGACAAGAATCAATGGTGGTTGTGCCTCTCAATGAGGAAAAAAGCGTTGGTCTCTATGATCCAAGTGCAAGTCTTTTCCTTGATTTGACCATGGGACTTACGGGTTTGGTTGGATCAGTTCAGTTAGTTAAGGGTCTTGACTACGTTAGAGTAAAAATATCCATGGAGGAATCGCCCGTGCTTTCTGGGTGAGGGAAATTTTTTCGGGTTAGAACCGAGGGATTAGTCTGTTGTTTGGATATCTGTGAACGAGGCCCTGAGTGAGGGACCCTGGCTTGCGCAAGAAGTGCTACTCCTACTGCTAGCACCCCCAAATTTGTTGCACAGAGGGGGCAGGGATCTTTCAGCTAGTATCAGAGCAAACTGGCTAAAGTGGATCAACCGAGAAACCAAAAATGTCAAAAATTTATGTAGTAATAAAAGGTTGTAATTGTGTGATGAAATTCATACAAATTGATATTCAGAATGAAGATTCATAAATAGGTAATTGGGTCTTCAAATAGAAGTACCGCAATCGTATGGAATCCCTGACTTGGTTGAGGCCTAGAGATGATGGTATTTACCTTATAATTCCAAGGACCGTGACTACCCGTATATACCGAGGGTATAACTGTAGCTCTTTTTACTGGCAGTATATATGAGTAAATCTAAGACCTTGAAATTATAAGCAAAAATGCTATCCAGATGTATTCATTTGTTTATCTTTACAATAAATTTATTTAAGACTTTTTGCAAATTTCAAGGAGAGTTCTTATGCATCAAAAGTAGAACTTCTCGAAGAAACTGGCCCATCTATCTCGAACTATACTTTATGAATATTTCACTATGCATTAATCTTGTGGTATGGGACACGAGATTAATCCTATGTGAAGTATTCTGATGCCTACTTATCTCTAGATTTGTGTGGGATAATTTCTGGTGGTATGGGACACTAGAATTTATTACACATAGAAGTCCTTGATACAATGTCTGTTTTACATGTCTATGATGAATAATTAGTGATATTTATCTGTGTACGGATAACTTATCACAAATTAAGAGTTGGTTGTGAGTGAATCCAACCAGCTCTGTGACACGTGTGAAACATGCTATGTACTTTATGAATACGTGTGACGTGTATGGAAACATTATGAGTGAATCCAATGTAGGAGTTTGATTGTGAGTGAATTCGATCAACTCTTCTGATTAATTTTTGATGAGGGTGATCCGGTGTGGTATAAGAATCCAGAGTGAATCTGATTCTTTCAAGGGTGACCCTAGTTGGTTGTGAGTGAATCCAACTAGATGTGACACATGTGAAACGTGTGGTATACTTTGTGAATATGTGTAACGCATATGAAAACATTGTGAGTGAATCCAATGTAGGAGTCTGATTGTGAGTGAATCCGATCAACTCTAAGACATGTGTGATGCATGTATAGATTATGAGAGTTTGATTGTGAATGAATCTGATCAACTACTCAAGACACATGTGATGGGTGTAAAGGTTATATGAGTTTGATTGAGAGTGAATCCGATCAACTCTAAGGCATGTGCGATGCGTGCGAGGACATTAGGAGTGAATCCAATTAATTATTGAGAGTGAATCCAATGTGGGAGTGAATCCACTTAAATGACATTGTGAGTGAATCCAATGTGAAAACGATTAATGTGATTGATCACTCATGTGTGGTGCTGATAGTTACAATCAAGGACAGGTGTTTCCTAAACCAGGAGGACTGTCGTGGGAGTGAGATTTTTGAAATATTTTATTATCAAATTTTTGTAAAAAGAAAGCTTATAGAGCAAGCTTGGGCTAAAAATAGCCACGTAATCTATTTTTGATGGAATAAAATACTATAAAAATACTCAAACGGGGATGCTTTGAGCACACGCTTGGGAGGGCACTTGAGACCCAATTTGGTGTTCTCTTCAATTTATGTATTTTTGGTTACATGCGCTTCCCGAGGTCTGCATTTTCTCATTTCAAATGCACCACTGTGATTCACTGAAAGGTAGGTAGACATAGGTGTATCACCAATCATAATGCTTGGAATGCTCAGTGCCAACCCTTCCCTCGAGATCATGTCCACATGATCGGCGGACTCACACACATCACTATCATATACATTAACATTATGTGCATATGTGTCAGTGGCATCATGTGCACATGTATCACTATCATCATGTGTATGTGTGTGCCATACATCAATATCATCCTGTGTATGCATTTGCAATGCATCAATATCATGTGTATGTGTGGGTGATACATCATCATAGGTATGTGGGTGTGATACATCATCATCATCTGAATAGTCCACATCCTGAGGGACATGACCACAACGACTCACGAGTATAGGGCACTCATGAGTAGTTATGGTCACTCGTTCAAGTCTCCATGCACATAATCCCAAGTGAACAATGCTTGAACTATCCATGCAAGGATAGCAAAATAGGTCAACTAGTGTAGGGTACGAGAGTGCCCTACATCCCAAGCGAGTGCCCTACACTACACGAGTGTAGGGAACTCTCTCAAGTCTCCACGCACATCATCCCAAGTAAACAATGTTGAACTATCCTTGTCAAGATAGCCACATAAGTCAACAAGAATATCACCATGTGTGGAGGACCATCTAGACCATCTGACATATATATCTCCCTCATCAAGTAGATGTTTGAACTAATAAACCCTCAAGCTAATACATCCATAGATGACATTAATATGCTGGCCCATCATAGCATGATGTTGGTGAAGAAATATCCAAAGGTTGCGGTCTCGTGGTGCCGAATGTATGTGTGAACTCCACAAATGATATGAAACACATGACTCAAAATGGTAGCTCAATATAGAGCGAGTAGAGCCATCTCAATAGAGCATGAGCAGATGTTAACTAATGGGAGTCTGAGATAGTGTCATAGTAATGTCCACAATGATGATGATGCTGAGTAGCAAGGTGATCATATGAAGGATAGTAATAAAATGAATAGCCCATAATTGCGTATGAACAATCTCTATAGAATCCCCAAAAAATACGTAAAAGAAGCCCAAAACATGCTCTGCATATGAATGAAGGCTAGCAAAACACAAATGCATGCGAACAAAGGCTAAAATTTCCCAAGTGTGTGAAACAAGCCCACAATATGCTACAGTATGTGAACAAGGCTATAAAAAACACAAAGCGTGTGAACAAGACCCACAATGTGCAAGAGCATGTGAACAAACCGAGACAAATCCCAAAGGCACATAAATCTCCCAAAAGTCCAAATATGTGTAAAGAGATAAGGGCCGGACAAATTATGGATGGCCAAAAGGTAATTGTGAAAACCTTAATGAGAATGGGTGAATGGACAGAAAATGTGAATAGATCCAAGTGTGAAAGAGGTGTATAATCCTAAAGATTAAAGCTCAAAAGAAAAACTTCTCTTTTTCCCTCACGTTGGCAGCCATTTCTCCTTCTCCTTTCTTCACATGCTAGCAGCCAACTCCTGAGAGTTATAGAGCTCAATGATGGTGGCTCCTTTTTTTTTTGACTCTATGTGCTGAGCCTTAAATGTGATGAAGCTCCTTTTGTTGTAGTTTTTTTAAAAATAAGATTGTTGTTGCTTCTCAAAATGACAAAAATGTTGAACCTAATCAAATGGTGCTCACTGGCACTCCGCTTGTTGCTTGGTGTTCCAGTGTGTTCTGAGCCTTGAACGACGATGATGCTATTGCCAGAGTTCAAAATAGAAAAGATGCTAAAAATGAAATGAGTGAGCCTTTGCTATGCGGTGTGTTATGAGCCTTTTGTTGAACCGAAACGAAGCTGAAAGTGGCTGCTACACGTCAGAATTGTGATGATTGCTAGTGCATCAGAACTGCTATGATAGCTATTAGCCATCATGTGATTGCACCTCCATAAGAAAGCAACACCCCCCCACTGTATGAGCTACATATACCTAGAAAAGAACTCCCTCGTGCTCCCTCGTAAGCTCACCATTTTCTCCTCCCTCTTTGCAGCATGTTGTCCCACAACACTACAAGCCAAGCTAAAAGGAAGACTACACAGGTACGAATAGCTAAGATAGCAGAAGTTCGAGAGCTACTTCGGCTGCAAGATTGCCATTGATGCCACCATGAACGTCACAAGACATTTGTAGGGTTCGTTCACATGGACAATTTGGTTGCAGCATGTTGCCCCTCCAGCTCATCACCCTCTCTACATGCTTGGAAGACTCTTGTCTAAATGTCTACGAGAATCACATGTGCCCAGCTAACATCGTTATATGTAGGCTTCAGTTCAACCTCTCTCTTAGTCCTATCTTTGATAGAAAAATGCTTCCTTGATGACATGCAAGTCGAAAGAGTGATCTTCGTTAGGGAAAGCCGTATAAGCTGATGGACATAGCTAGAGGCTATGGACAGAACATGTTAACTGCTACAATGCTACATGCCAAGCTAAAAGGAAGACTACATAGGTACAAACAGCTGACATAAAAGACGTTCGAGAGCTACTTTGGCTACAAGATTACCATTGATGCCACATCACAAGACATTTACAAGGTTTGTTTACATGGATGATTTGATTGCTCGAGGCTGGCATCAAACTAGTGTATGTTTTTGAGGGTAATCCACTATCTAAGAGCTAATATAACTGAATGAAGAGACTATGTGTGAGCTTGCTGATGTTGCTATGCAAGTTGAATTGGCCAGTGGGAAGATTCTTTTCACTCACCATGAGACAAATCGTATTCAGTTTAATCTAGATGGGAATGTAACTAACTGCCAGTTCAGAGTCTTACCTTTGGGAGTTTTCAATGGAATCCTTGGAATGGATTGGCTCCACAAAAATCAAGCTGACATTCACTATCACAATGGAACCATTTCCTTCCATGACCTTCACGGGAACAAAGTTCAAGGAACTAGAATTTTTGGATCCCCAGATTTGCAATTAGTAAAAGCTTCTAGGTTACTGAAAGGACTTAGAAAGAAGCATCTCATTTATGTTGTCAAAATGAATCCGGTAGACACAAAGTTAAAGGCTAAAGAACCAGAATGGTTAAGTGAGTATGATGATTTATTCCCAGCAGAGCTAGCTGAGATGCATCCGATTCGGGAAGTGGATCATGAGATAGAATTGATCCCCAGAGTTCAGCCAGTAGCCCAGTGCCCAAGGAAAGGATCTTAGCAATATTCTAAGGATGGGAGCGAGCGATCGAATTCCATGAGGCACTAATGGATTTGATGTAGAGAATATTCAGGATTAAGAAGTCGATTCATGTTTGCAAGAGGTAAAACTGTGTCAACACTAAGAACCTTCTCACTTTAGGATTGCGAGCGAGGTGATCCACCACACGGATGCTTGGATTATTGCTAATCGTATCGTATTCTCAAAGCTACAACTATGATAATTGAGGCTTTGCTTCGTATTCTCGAAGTTGCTGCTTAGCTTGATCGCTTCGTATCCCTGAAGGAGTTGCAACTACTTGGCATTGTCTATGGCCATGATCATATTGCTAGGGAATCAAATCACGGAGACACTTCTCACGGGAGTTATTTAGACTGTTTCTGTAGTCAATTTTGCCCAAGTGACCATAAGACGCAATTTTGCAAGCGAAAAAGGTACTCGAAATCTCAACTCCGATGACTCATCGATGTTCCCATACTCAAAGAGATTCGAACTATCAACTCCTAGATTCGAAGTTTGGTGCTCTATCCGATTGAGCTACAGGCACAAGTTGACCTTTCAGACTAAACAGAGGCTAGTAAAATCTAATGCAACACTCAGAAGGTCATAAGATTAGACTAGATTTTGCTAGGAAAACAAACGTGAAGCGTTAAAAGAGTGTTGCTTGGTGGCTGGCTTTGGCCTTTACGACCCAAAGACGAATCTCCAGGTCCCAAAGAAAAAGCACGCTTATTATCCTACAATGCTATAGATTGACTGTTACTGGTGCTAGGTAAGCAATTTCGATTTTTGGTCAAAAGCATCCCTTTTTGAAATATCTCGAGTAATGGGAGAGAGTGCATAAACAATCTAACTACTAGGCCGCTTCCCCGTTCTGCAGCTTGCTCCCCCGGTCGGCATCTGTCTTCCTAGAATTTCATCCACTTAGCACAAAGCATCGGCAAAGCTACCTCAGTCTTAGGTGTTTTGAAGAGGGGTTATGGGGGCTGGTTTCCACGGTGTTTCGGCCTTCAGGGGACAAGAAAGGTAATAGCTAGCAAATTTAGAAATTCTAGCCAAGATGTTTATCTAGATGATTGATATTGGGACCGAATGAAGAGCTTGATGGTGGCTGATATGAAAGAACCTGTATGTAGAAGGCATACATAGGCGGCTGGGTCGTGTGATCTCGGTCAGTGACCTGGACAAAGTTGAGGTCTTCCCGCAAGCAAAAAAACTGCCATGAATATCGAGAACGGAACGAGAAGCCTTAGGAACAATGAAATCAAGTCAAGTCTATGGAAACTTAATCCGTTTGTTCTTTGTAAACAATTGGATACAAAGTCACTACTAACCCATAAGGCTCTGTTTTAGATTTAAAACTAGGGTTCAGCCACCATGAGATTTGACTCCGGCGCCTTCGATTCGTGTTTTCCGCTCGAAGCATAATATCATTCGTGTTGTACCAGAATGGATCCCTAAAAAGTTACTTAATCTACTGTTAGCGTCAAAAGTTGTAAACCCCGTGAAGTTTATAAAGAAAGAGGTATAAAATATTGAAATGAAATTCTACGTAGAAAACAGGGAGAAAAGAAACAAATTGCATCATATTTTCCACGAACCAAATTAGTTTCCAATAAATAAGTCAAACTTGCCTCAACCTAAATCTTTGGAATTGGGACCCAAAAAAGCCACTTGGGTTCGTGATTAATTAGGTCCCGAAACATTAAGGTTAGTAATCCGATTCGGCACTAAATTGACCAAATTAGCACAATAGTACGTTGAAACAAATTCCTAGCTGATTCGGAATTAAAGAGAGAAATTTAGCAATATATCAAATGATTAATTAATATTAACCCGCTACCTTGGATTTCGCCACAAAAGAAGGATTGCCATAACGTGGTTAATGAACCTACAACAACGCTAAGACCTGTTGCAACTTAAGAAAAGTTTCAATCAATCAACGAAAGAAGAAGAATAATTCGCGCTTTTTCATTTGCAATTCCTTATTACGTAAACACCCACCTCTACCACATCTTGTTGTTAGCAGAACGCACCCCAAACCTTGATGTTCTTATACCATGCAAGCAGTGTAGTGGGCTGATCCGTCGGCTTATCTGCGGCTTGTAGTGTGGGTCGATCTTATCTCAAGATTCTCTAAGCTGATCTCATTGGAATAGGTAAGAAACTCAAGTAGGAAATAGATCAATATGAATGTTATGAACACTTGAAGGAAGATTCTTACGAGTTCCATCGGCATATTTCTATAATGAAAGGCATACGATACCGCTAATGCAACGACCAAGCTTGGGATAATCAGCCTATCAACCACCATTATACTCTCTATATTTGATCCGTAAAGCTTATTAAAGGGTAAATCCCTTAAACCAAAATCGATTGGAGGTAGGAGAACCGATAATAGAAGTAAACCTCGCAATAGAACCAGTAATAGAAGTAAACCTTGCAATAGAACGATCTTTATGGAGGTAGGAGAACCGGTAATAGAAGTAAACCTCGCAATCTTTATGGGATTAAATCTATCTGGGATATTAGGGAAATCTAGGGATTTGAAAAACTTAAGCGAGCTAGTCTTTGTGCGGGATTCTAGTGAAGGGAGTGGGTTTGAGGGCAAAGATACTAGGTCTGACGGTGGGGCTGTGTCTGCTGACGGAGGGTTTGATGCAAGGTCTGAAGGTGGGTTTGATTGTGTGCTTGACGATGGCACAAACTTATCTGCATTGGTTGCTGAGCTTTCTGTATCTTTGTGCAAAGATACAGAAAGCTCAGCTGTTTCAAGTAACTCGAAAGATAAGTCCTCAGTAGAGAAACCCACCGCTGGGGAGTTAATTCAAGGAAAGGATTCACAAGGTGATTCAAATCTAAAGGGTGGCAAAACCCTTTAAGATATATTCTCAATAAGGGTGATTGGAAGCCAATAGTTCTCGTAGTAACAATGTGTTAATGACCTTTTGTGCTCAATCAACAACTACATTTTGGGTTCCGTTAAGCTTTTGTATGCAGTCCAACACCATAGGAAAGTATGCAAAAATGCAAGTAGAGCAAAGGGATTCCCCAAAGGGAAGCCTGAGCATAGCGATCATCTTTCACTGCTCTTCCAAGGATTCTCTTAACCTTAAAGGGGGAAGCCGGGGGATTGGCTTCTTGTATAGCGACTAGTATTCTGCAAGCTTTGGATTCCCATAAGGGAGGAATCGATAGGACTGCCTTGTTTGATTTTTTAAGGACTCGATAGCCAAAGAATTATGCCTTCTACACAAATTGACCTAGAATCAATTTGACTAAGGCGCAATTTCATTTCTCTTTGATTTATTCTACATAACCCTACGTTGTCCTTTCAATCGCTCTTTCCATTTTTGTTTCCAAGTGGGTTCCTCATCAGGATCCTTAAACGGCTTGGCTTGTTTGCTCGGAGGAAAAACACGTGTTTCCATTCATTACCAAAAAAAGAAAAAAATGATCTTAGTGGCCCAATCGATCTCGAATCTTGCTCAATAGATCCTATCTTTGCATATCTCACTGCATTTGTTTAACTATGCAGGGTCCATCGCTTTGCCTAGTCCTTGCACATGGTAGCAATTGGTTGCACCCATTCCTTCTTTGCATGGCTTAATGCATGCAAGAAGTATCTGTTACGTAAAGGCAACATTTCCCCCGACCGGCATAGCCAATTTGCTGTGAAATGGCAAGTGCTTTTCCCTTTGCCTTTGAATCAAGTCTCAAGGCTATGAAACCTGGGGGGGCGACCCCTACTACAGGACTTGTGCTGTCCACCCCTAAAGTAGATAGAACCAGAATCGGATTGTGAAGAAAGACTGATGGAATTAGTGACATGACCGAATAATTGTTTAGCTAGCAAGACATTTTATGGGTCTTAAATGTTGCATGCTTCTTGGGGTGTTGGAGTATTGAACCTTTCTTTCCTCATCACCTAGCCCGGGATTTCGTTCAATTCCTAGACTTACACTGTTCAAGACTAAATGATCATTTCAAATGGACGACGCATTCTCCCTCCTTCCGTATCCGATCTTGATACACCGGCCCACCCTTTCCACCCACCATAGTGCTCCCCCGTCCGTTACTTCACCTCACTGTGCTCCTGTCCATGTAACATTATGAGAGGGTTAAGAACAGCAATGGCAATGGTGTAGCAAGGGAAAGCTAAATAAAAAGGGCCATAGGAATCCCTTTGTTGAAAAAGAAAGTGACGATTGTCTATTCTTCAAGCACTCATGGGAAACTAATCTCTCCTAGAGGACACGTGTGGTAAGTATTCGTTTCTAACAATTTCAAAGTCTTTAAGGTTTTGACCATTTTGTGTAACCATTAGGATGCTCTGAAAGCACTGGATTATAGGAAGGAAACACTGGTGTCGAAACATTCTTTGGGAACCACATCCTGTTCTTCTTGGATGGATGATTTGCCCCTTCCGGTGCCGTAGTGTGAAAGTTATTTTCATGATTTAGGTTCTATCATTTTCTCTCTACTAGAAGTGTTTGTAATGCACAGCATCCTTAACTCAGTTGGATAGAGCAACAACCTTCTGAAGGTCATAGGTTCAAGTCCTATAGGATGTGGAAAGTGCACATTAGATCATATACCTACGGGAATACTTTGCCCTTGTTCAGGGCTGGTGGGTTCTTCCTTTCAACCGAACCTGCATCATGCTTCGATCACTTTTCGCTATAGTGGTATATGGGGTTACTCGCCCTCCCTTCACTTCTTAAACAACCATGATTATCAAGAACCAATGCTCACCGCATTTTTATGAAACCCTTCAATTTATCATGGCTTGCCATCCACTTGAACAATTTGCTATTGTTCCATTGGTTCCCAACGGATACATAGATTTCGAACATCAAAGAAAGAAAGCGTATTATGCGCCACTCCGGACTATCCATTCCAATTATTGTGGTTTTTGAGGTATCATACCAATACACGTCTCGAAATTTCGATCGATATTCGCGGAGTTGATTATCCCTCTCAAGAACAAAGATTCGGAGTAGTCCATAACTCACCAAGCATTCGATATAACTCATGCATTCGTGTATGAATAAGTGTAGATGAGATCACTTCTGCAAGTTTGGTAATCAGTATATCTCCGTCAGCCGACCGGTGGGAGCGAGAAGTGTGGGATACGTTTGGTTTACATTCCTCCAATTATCCTGATTTATGCCATATATTAACCTGATTACGGTTTCGAGGGTCACTCATTATGAAAATAATTTCCTTTAATTGGATACGTGGAAGTACGTCACGATGATTTGAAGAAACGTGTGGTTCCCGAATCGATGGAGATATCTTAATAATTTCGCTATTCCAATTTGGCCAGTCCTTGGCGACTAATGCTGCCCATATCCTTTTATAATTTCGCCTTGGTGGCTAATGCCGCCCAGATCTTTTCCTACGTCTTCGGGTTCACCTTGCGAAGGAATGAAAAAATACTGGCAAAAAGTACTGATAGAGATCTAGGGGATTGAGAAATTAACATTGCACATACAGAAAGTGGTGCGCGATATTGATGTTGCTGCTTTAAACACACTTATGAGCATAAGCTCAAGAGAATAAGAGTTATGAAACACTTTGTTGATGAAAACATTGTCGAAGAATATGGTGAAAGGAAAAATGTTGCCAAAATGACATTTGGCAAAATGAAAGATATGGTTACTAGATTCAAAAACTCTCTCTAGCTCCACGGTTCGGGTATCTAAACCCGTGGCGTTGGGAGTTCAGGTGGGTGAGTTAAGTGAAAGGAAACTATCCAGCCCGGTTCGGAGAGCACTTTGCCATGCTACACATTTGAAGTAAGCAAAGAGAATAGTTTTATTATGTCCCAGTGGACTAAGTTTACAGCTTGAATGCTGGATTTTTGACTCTACCCATTCATATGGGTGTTTACCCCGAAATGTTTCTAGAGTGTATGCATACTTCTGTGAGTAACTTAGTGCAACACGAGTTCAAATCAACTTGTTTTTTATGTCACAAAATATTTATATGGCTTAAACTCACTTTAGGTAGCTTCCTTTTGATTAGAGCCTAGGGGTAAAACAGAATAGAAGTTTACCTCGCCGCTGTGTCTTCCATCCCTACTTCCTTTTTGATTAGAGCCTAGGGGTAAAACAGAATAAAAGTTTACCTCGCCGCTGTGTCTTCCATCCCTGCTTAAACAGATTCGTTCTGCGCATTCCTCCCTACAAGAAAAGGCTTAAATATCCGAGCAATTCTTGCATTCCATCCTTCCCAGGCCCCAGCTGGATGGATAAACGTGGCATGTGATTGCCCAAAGGGCAAGCACACTCGTAGCAATAGACTATGAGGGATCCCAAGCCGAGGACAAATGAAGGGATCGGGAGATCAGAAACATAGTATTTGCTCAAGAGGGAAGGGTTTCCTTACCAGAACCGAGAATGCTAGAACCAGAAATGCTGGAACCAGCACCAGAATATTGTATGAAAATGCTGGAATAAGCACCACAATATTGTACGAAAATGCCATCAACTTCATTACACCCTATCACTATATAGGGGATCAATATTTAACCGGGTTGGTGGCGGGTATGTTTCGTTGAGAATGACCCCGACCTGCGGGCCTTCAGTGAGGGCTAGATTGGTTTTGCTAGAGGATGTTGGAGAAGCCCATCCCTGCTCTGCAAGCTTCCTTTCCGTCATGCTTTTTTCCTCTACCCATTCCAATCCAGGTTCGTTTAGAGGGAATTGTAGAACAATACTACATTCACAAGTAATAAGGGTAGTCCGGGCATAAGTAGAGCTCATGTGGGGAAACCGTTGCAAAGAGAATGGAATGACGGAAAACTCCTATTCAATCTACTTATGTGGGGGAATGATTATGTAAAGTGGCTTGCTTGCCTGCGGACCCAACTCCATGTGTTATTGATCACATTTCCTATTGTCAGTGCAAATGAACTCACACTACTGGTTATTGAAGCATTTATGCCACTGTGGTAGTTAGCTACCAATCTAGGGCTTTGCTTTGCCTATCCCGCACTTCTCGGTATTTATGATGTACAGGTCTAGGAGTTAAATGAACACCCACGAGTGGACCGACTGTTTGAAAATACCCATTACATAGCATGAAATCCCTGGATCGATCCCCTTCAACATTGAAGTGGCACTGTAAGATTCCTCCCCAGCCCTCAAGATGTCCAGTATCTTCCCCTGTAATCAATCCCCTCTTTAGAATAATAAAAGATCTTGTTTCTACCTATTTTGGCTTAGAGAGAGAAAATATTTTGGAGAGAGATTATTCAGTTTTTAGATATTTTTAGATGGAAAATATCTCTTTTTATTAAAATAAATTTCCTCGAAATAGAAGTTCAAAAAGAATTTCAGAAGGTGCATTAAAAATAAATTATAATCTGCTAAAAAGACCTTAGCCTAAGGGTTGAGATTTTTTGAAAATTTTAGATTAAGATTTTGAGGGGCCAATCAGATTAATCCAAATGTAGGAAGGATATAAATTGAAAAAATAAAGAAAACCCCCCCAAAAATGAGTAAATACTCACATAAGATGAAGAGTGGATGAAGGACCAAAGGAAATACTAAAAAAATGAATTTTTGACACCTGAGAGTGGGGATTCCCCCTCATGAAGGAGGCACCTATTTCACATGTGTGGTAGAGTTTTAAACTCTCAAATAATGAGATATTTCATCTCTCCTCTCTCCTAATTCAAGTCTAGTTCCAGAAAGTAAGCTAAACTAACCCAAAAATGATCAAAAATCGACCAAACTGATCTAGAAAATTCTAGAATCAGTTTGCTTGGTTAGAAGCTCACTTTTTTCTATAAATAGAAGCCTTTTCCTTTGTAGAAGCTTAATAGTGTTTTATGCACTGTTACTCTACTCCTCTCCTCAGAGCCAAAAACATTGAATTCATTGATAATTCACTTGTTTCTGACTATTTTCCTCTACAAAGAATTGGTGGCCACTCTTGATACAAGCAAGAGTAGAACCCTCAATCCCTCAAGCCAAAGGAAAGCTCACAAAACTCCATGTAAGTTAGAAATTCTATTTTTTTTAAATTATATTCTATGGTTTTTTGATTTCTTGCTAAATAGAGTTAAACTTTTCGTATTGTTTACTCTTAAAAAATGAGAATTGATTAAATTAGAGTGCTAAATTCATCTTGGGGTAAATTCTAAGTAGATTTAGAATGTAAAAATTAAAAAATGGTCAACCATACAAAGGAGGTTATGGCAAAATTTTCTTAAATTTTGTGGAAATAAGTTTTATCTTTATGTTATTCAAAAAGAGTAATCCCCTCCGTTTGTATATTCTAAAAGTGTTATTTTCATTCTATGCATAGAAAGATGCATATTGAAAATATTTTTATTATAAAAGTTTTATTTTCATTAGAATTAATTTTTATGCATAGAAAGACGCATAAAAGAAATATTTTTATTATAAAAGTGTTACTTTCATCAATATTGATTTTTATGAATAAAGTGATGCATAAAAGAATTTATTTTTATTATAAAAGTGTTACTTTCATCAATATTGATTTTTATGCATAAAGAGAATGCCTTGCATAAATATCAGGCATACCAAGGGGCTCAACCACTTTCTCTTTGCCTTTATGTGATGTACCAATATTTTCAGGATTGGTATTATGATGTTGTCTGCCACTCCATGGTCTATCAACAAAACTACCAGATGAGGACTCTCCTCGTCCACTCAATGATTGTGATTACTTGCATTCTGTGCAACCACGTTTCCACTTACATCAACCCCAATAGCATCTTTTTTAGTAGTATACCAGCTACTCATCTCATTAAATACAACATCCCTGCTTACCCTCAATTCATGGGTAGCAGGATTCATGGGTAGCAGGATTATAGCATCTATATCTCTTTTTCTCAAGGGAATACCCAATAAATACATTTTTTTTTTTGCCTTTGGATCCAGCTTGGTACGCAACTCATTTGGCACACACATATGCAATACATTCAAAAACTTTCAAGTGAGACGAATCAAGTTTCCTGCCTAATAAACTTCTCCTCTAGTGTTACATCATGTATGGTTGCAATAAGAGTCCTGTTCATGATATAAAATGTTATAGACATAGCCTCAGCCCAATAGCTATGTGGAATATTCTTCTCTGCCAGCAATACTTGTGCTATCTCTGCAATGTGCTTGTTTTTCCGCTTAACAACTCCATTTTGCTGTGCGGAGTGTATCTACATGTAAATTATCTCTAAATGCAATTCTTTCACAAGAATTCAGAGAACTCATTGGAGAAGTATTCTCCCCCTCCATTACTTGGTTCACCCTTTCAGTTTGACCATCGGTCTCAGGGTTGTAAGCTGTGCTGAGATCCAGACATACTTCGGTCATGCTGTGGGGCAGGGAACCCAAGAAGTGGCTAAGCTATCTGCACCTAGTCGAGTTCGCCTACAATGCTTCTTCTCACAGAAGTATTGGGATGAGTCCTTTCAAAGCTTTGTATGGACAAGATTGCTTAACTCCATTAACTTAGTCCGACACATTGATTAGGGTCGAGATGTCCAAACAGATGCTTGGTGACATGGAGCAGGAGATGCAGTCAATTCGCAAAGATGTAAAAGCTGCCCAACCAGGATAGACAGAAGCAGTATGCAGATAAGAAGAGGTCAGACATAAAAGGAGGTGGCCGAACAGGTAATCAGAATTATGGCCAGCAGCAGCAGCAACAACAACAGTCCCAGATCCTTTCTTAATAGTGAGAAAGTGCTACGAGATTGAAAGAGGTCATGATGGTGGATGTGAGATGAAAGCATGATAATATCAATATTTATGGGTTGTACTCTAGTGACACCTATCTCCATGTAATCAAAGGAAGAAATAAGAAGATGGTGAACTAGGCATCCAACCTAGGTGCAAATCAAGAGAGTGCTCATGCATAGGGGCAACTAGGACAATCCAGTTTCTTAGCAAGCTATTCAAGCATGTTGGTTGGATGTGCAATATGGGAGATCTAGTTTTGAAATAGGAGAGAGGAAATATCTCATTTTATTGATTAAAAATTGGGGGTATGAGAAAAACGATGCCTCCTTCATGAGGGGAGATCCCCACTCTGAGGTGTCAAAATTTAGTTTTTTAATTGTTTTCTTTGGTCCTTAGTCCACTCTTGATCTTATGTGAGCATTTACTCATTTTTGGGGGCTTTTTCTTTTATTCTTCAATTTATCTCCTCCCTACATTTGGATTAATCTTATTGGTCCATAAGAACCTTAATCCAAAATTTTCAAAAAATTTGGACCCTTAGGTTGTGGTCTTTTGTGCACATTATAATTTATTTCTAATGCACCTTAGGAATTTCTTTTTAAACTTCTGTTTCGGGGGAATTTATTTTAATAAGAAGGGATATTTTTCCAGCCAAAGATATCTAAAAATTGAATTACCTTGATGAAGGGATAAGCTGAACGCCTTGGTATCCTTTGAATGCGCTCTTGATAAGCTGAAGACCACTTTGAATGCGCTTTTGATAAGCTTAAGACCGCCTTGGTAACCAATCTCGTTATGAAGTTGCCAAATTTCTCTTTACCCTTTGAGGTGGTAAAACTGATGCCAGTGATTTTGCCCTGGGAGGTGCGCTCATGCAGGAAGGTCATGCAGTGGCCTATGAATCCCGAAAACTCATAATGCATGAGAGAAATTATGCTGTCCATAACCTAGAGCTACTTTCAGTAGTCTATGCCCTAAAGTTGTGGAGACATTGCCTACTGGGTTAAACATTCACTTTGATGAACAGATCATCAGAGCTTAAAGTGGATCTTCACTCAGAAGGATCTTAACATACACCAAAGAAGGTGGATGCAGACCCTGCAGGAATTTGATTTTGAAATCAAGTACCGCCCAGGCAAAGAAAATGTGGTAGAGCAGAGGCCCTCATCAGCAGAAAAGCCTCCTTGCTTGTAATCACAGTGGTGTCAAATCCATTGATTAATGAAGCAAGAGAGAAGATCATGCAGGATAGATTCTTTGGCCCTATTGCTGCCTCTTTGGGGGTGGAAAGTTTGAAGCACTTCGTGGGGTTTGGAATCTTTTAAAGTTTGAGGGTGCAGGCTTCGGCGATACCTTAATAACAAATGCTTTAGCAAAGTCCTTTGCCATTCAGATAGCTTCTGCGATTGAGACTGGTTTGAAATTTTTCACTAAAGTGTCCAAAAGTCACTCCTTCAATCGCGTACATAAAAAGGCGATACTGCGATGGAGACATGCTATGATATACACGATTCATCACTGATAATGGTGCTGTAATTCTTCTCCTAGGAATAAAGCGGTTAAGAAGTCTGATATGATATACACAATTCATAACTGATAATGGTGCTATAATTCTTCTCCTAGAAATAAAGCGGCTAAGAAGTCTGAAAATACGATAAGAAATTCTAAAATTCTGGGGTGAATGATCATAGAGTTGTACATAATGAACAACTCCTAGCCTTATCAAGATCATGGCTAGCGAGATAATCTGTCTGAGTCTCTGTCGTTGATTGGTATTGACGCGAATACTTCGCCCTCCAGAGAACCACATATGCTGACGTTGCTCTATTGGATCATCGGGAAGTTATAGATCCTCAAAATGACGAGAGAGTCTCGCTCTACTTTCTCGGGTTGTAGTGGAGTTGATGAGATTTTCGAAGGCAAAGGCGATCATATTATGACTCTGGGAGAGTCCAAGAATGCTAGACAGATTTGGGTATCCAACTAGAAATCCAGTTCAATTTATGAGTTTTCAATTTATGAAGTTCATTTCAACATAATCTTAACAAGTGAAAACATTATTTCCCAGATTTACTTTAAAATTTTAAGCAATTTCTACTGCTGTTTCGTAAGTTTACAACAGCGCTCTGATACCAGCCTGTGAGACCCCTCTGCCCCCTGGATTCTCGGTTGCTAGCAACGGAAGTAGCTTTCTCTTGTGCGCGTGGGACATGGTTTCCCACTTGGGGCCTTGCCCTCAAATGTCCTGACATGAGACTAATCTGGTGGTCATTCCAAAACCGAAACCGAGAAAATTTTCCTTGCCTGGAATACGGGGACGATTCCACCATTTTGATTTTCTTAACAAATTTTCTAACGGGTTCAAGAGATTAAACTATCCTTCACCTGAATAAACCAGATAGAAGGAAAACTATCATTGACTTAATTTGAAGAAATCAACGCTTTTTTCTAATCGAAATCAGGCACAGCCGTTGATCTAATCATATGAGAAAATCAACGCTTTTTTCCTAATTGAAATCAGGCACAGCCGTTGATCTACTCATTTGAGAAATTCTTCAGGGTTTTATTTAACTACTCGAATTCTAAGCGTATTCCTGTGATTTCAATTTAATTATTAAAACTCCACTGATTCCAGCCTACCCCATTTGGCCCATGGGTTAGCCACCGCCCAACCACTAGAATCGATAGAACTAGATAATTACTCACCCACCCATAATTGAATACCTTTCTTAACTTTTGCTTTCGAATACAGATACGCACACACTCCTCTTTAAAACTTTAACATATAAAAGAATCCATTGACAAACAGTTATTGGTTACAGATATCATAACTCAAAACATCCCGTCCCTTGTTTCTCAAAAAATAGTGTCACTCTGGACTCTCCGTTGTTGACACTCACTGGCCAGCCCAACGAGATCAAGTAACAGATCACAATAATCATTTGTTCCATCATACATATCTTCCATGACATACGCATGGGTGTCCTAGGCACCGTGAGCCCGTGCATCGCCTGGTCATAACCTTCCTCCAGGATCCTCCTTAGGTGTCTTGGCACTTCACTCGATTAGGGACCGCTTCATCGGCCCTCGCCCATCGTACCCCGAAAAAGCACACCATTTCTCAATCATACCGAGGTTGGTCATGGGCAGGCTTTGCCGCGTGAGCCATCCTTTGAACACTCCCCGCCATCTGTTGCAACCAAACTTCCCTTAGAAAAACATATACCAAATGCTCCCTCTAGCATTTGGGCATAAGACAGTCCTTTAAGAAAACAAGGTTTCTATGCAAGTCTTCAGTTTGATTTTCTTTTCAATACAATGAGTATTTCTTGAATCGGTATCCCCAAAACTTCTTGATCAGAATTTTGAATTTCATACCAAAATTCCTCGAGTTCTAGAACCTTGGTCCACAGATCAATTTGAAGGGTCTCAAACTTAGTTTCAGATTTTGCGAGAGTTTTGAGTATTTTTCTAAACTGGTCACACCTTCTTTCCTCGAAACTGACAAAAGAGTGTGGTCTTGGTCATAGTTTGATTCAAGGTTCGAGTCGGATAAGATTTTTCATGAACTATCTTTCTCGAGAAGGTTTGATAATTCAGTTACTATTTTACTGAATTTCTTTCTTTGAATATTAACTTAATTGATTTCTAAATTAGTTATGAATTCCAATAAGGAATAAATTAATCATTTATCTGAATATTTTGATCTCGATA
Source organism: Cibotium barometz (assembly GCF_041138505.1). NCBI lineage: Eukaryota > Viridiplantae > Streptophyta > Polypodiopsida > Cyatheales > Cibotiaceae > Cibotium > Cibotium barometz. Next base: position 278,894 of record NW_028229443.1, on the reverse strand, counting down.
GATTTCTTGAATTTTGTTTTTACAATCTATGTGAATATAAAAGGATAGAAATTTCTCTCTTAGAGTAATTAATTATTCATTTATCAAATACTCATAGAATTTAAACATAGAATTTAAGATAATTCTAATTTTGATATAAAAATTCTTTATACATCAATTTATGCATAAAAATCAATTTCAATGGGAATAACACTTTTATATAAAAAAATCTTTTTATGCATCTATTTATGCATAAAATAAAATTTAATAGGAATAACACTTTTGTAATAAAAAAAATTCCTTTATGCATCTTTCTATGCATAAAAATCCATTTAAATGGGAATAACACTTCTATAATAAAACAAATTCCTTTATGCATCTTTCTATGCATAAAAATCAATTTCAATGGGAATAACACTTTTATAATAAAAAAATTTCCATTATGCACCTATGCATAGAAATTAAATTTAATAAGAATAACACTTTTATAATAAAAAAATTCCTTTATGCATCTTTCTATGCATAAAAATCAATTTCAATGGGAATAACACTTTTATAATAAAAAAATTTCCTTTATGCATCTTTCTATGCATAGAAATCAAATTTAACAAGAATAACACTTTTATAATAAAAAATTTTCCATTATGCATCTTTCTATGCATAAAAATCAATTTTAATAAGAATAACACTTTTGTAATAAAAAAATCCTTTATGCATCTTTCTATGCATAAAAATCAATTTTAATAAGAATAAAACTTCTGTAATAAAAAGAAATTCCTTTATACATCTTTCTATGCATAAAAATCAAATTGAATGAGAATAACACTTTTATAGTAAAAAAAGTTGCTTTATGCATCTTTCTATGCGTAAAAATCAAATTTAATGAGAATAACACTTTTATAATAAAATAATTTTTTTATGTATAAAAATCAAATTTAATATTTAAAATCAGTGATATCCATGCATATTCATAGGTGAATATGTACATGGAGTAATTAGAATAATTCTTTTAGATGCAAAAATGGTGGGAATTACTCTTTTGGAATAACATAAAAACAAACTTTCTTTTCCATAAGATTCTGGAAAATTTTGCCATAACCTCCTTTGTATGACTGACCATTTCTCATTTTTATCATTCTTTATTTGACTTAAATTAACCCAAATTAGATTTATAGAACTCTAATCTACACAATTTTCTAAATTGAAAAGAGTAAACAATAAGAAGTGTTTAATTAATCCCTTAGTTAATCTTTCTAAGATTAAGAAAGGCTCGAATGTAAAGAAGAGAAGGGGGCCTTTTCATCAAGGCATAGCATTTGAATTTAATTCAATTAAATGAAAAACATAAAAATCAAGAATTTAATTCAATCAACTGCAAAACATAAAAATAAAGAAAACCATAGATTTAAAATTTATAAATAAGTAAGAAAATTAGCTTACATGGAGCTTGTAAGCTCTCCTTTGGCTTGAGGGATTGAGGGTTCTACTCTTGTTTGAAGCAAGAGTGGCCACCAATTAGGCCAAAAACAATTGAATTATTAAGAAATTCAATGTAAATGGCTCAGGACGACAGGAGAGTAAAGTAACAGTGCATAAACACCATTAAGCTTTTACAAAGGGGGAGGCTTCTATTTATAGGAAAAAGTGAGCCTCTGACCAAGCAAACTTATTCCAGAATTTTCTAAATCAGTTTGGTCAATTTTTGACCATTTTTGGGTCAGTTTAGCTTACTTTTTGGATCTAGTTTTGAAATAGGAGAGAGGAGAGATGAAATATCTTATTTTATTGATTAAAAATTGGGGGGTAATGATGAGAAAAAAGGTGCCTCCTTCATGAGGGGAGATCCCCACTCTGAGGTGTCAAAATTCAGTTTTTTAATTGTTTTCTTTGGTTCTTAGTCCACTCTTGATCTTATGTGAGCATTTACTCATTTTTGGGAGCTTTTTCTTTTATTCTTCAATTTATCTCCTCCCTACATTTGGATTAATCTTATTGGTCCATAAGAAACTTAATCCAAAATTTTTAAAAAATTTGGACACTTAGGCTAAGGTCTTTTGTGCACATTATAATTTATTTCTAATGCACCTTAGGAATTTCTTTTTAAACTTCTGTTTTGGAGGAATTTATTTTAATAAGAAGGGATATTTTTTCATCCAAAGATATCTAAAAATTAAATTATCTCTCTCTAGAATATTTTCTCTCTCTAGGCCAAAACAATTAGAAACAAGATCTTTTATACTTCTGAAAAGGGGATTGATTAGAGGGAAAGAAACTGGACATCTTGAGGGACTGGGGAGGAATCTTACATCCTCTCCCACTTGAAAAATGCGAGATGTCCTCATCTCGCAAAAAACTGGGGGTAATCTTGCATCAGTTCGGCTTCTTTCCCCCAGGTGGCATCTTCAAAAGGATAGAACTTCCATTTGACTAATAATTTTCTCAGAATTCTGTTCCTGAGAACCTTCTCTTGAACATCAAGGATTTCTTCAGGTTGGAGTTCCATCTCCCCTTGGATTGAAGAAGTTAAGAGTTCATCATCATTAAGCACATGATTCGGGTTCGGTACATAACTTCTTAAGTAGGCTGACATGAAATACATTATGTACTTTGAGATGAGGAGGTAGAAGAAGTTCATAGGCTAAGTCACCTACTTTCTTTTTAATCAGATATGGCTCATGGTATTTGGGGGATAGCTTCTTGTACTTCCCAAGAGATGAGAACTTCTTTTGGGGAGGAGTACTCGAATAAAGACCATATCTGCTTCTTCAAATTTTCTGTCTGGGTGACCTCTTCTTATCTACATACTGGTTCTGTCTATCCTGGGCAGCTTTTATATCCTTGCGGATTGACTGCATCTGTTGTTCCATGTTGTCAAGCATCTGTCTGGACATATCTCAACCCTTATCAATGGGTCGGACAAAGTTAATGGTGTTAAGCAGTCTTGTCCATACAGAGCTTTAAAAGGGCTCATCCCGATACTTCGGGGATAAGAAGCATTATAGGCGAATTCGACTAGGTGTAGATAGCTTAGCCAGTTCTTGGGTTCCCTGCCAGCATAACCGAAGTATATCTTTGATTACTTGGTTCACCCTTTCTGTTTCATTACTTGGTTCACCCTTTCTGTTTGACCATCGGTCTCGGGGTGGTAAGTTATGCTGAGATCCAAGAAAGTTCCTAGTGCTTCGAAGAATGCAGTCCAGAATCTTGACGTGAACTTGGGATCTCGATCACTTATTATTCCCCTGGGTAGGCCATGCAATCTGAAGATTTCCTTGAGGAACACTCTGGCCACATCCACTGTGCAGTGTAGGTTTCTTTTACTGGAATCAGATGGGCAACTTTGGTTAGTCTGTCAACTACCACGAAGATGGAGTTGTAACCTGATTGCATTGACGGTAGTCTAGTAATAAAATCCATACTGATACATTCCCACTTCATCTGGGGGATGTCTAATGGATGTAACTTCCCAGGCATTTTTACTCTCTCTGTTGCTTTGACTTTTTGACATATTAGGCATTGACGTACATGATTAAGAATCTTTTCTTTATAGACATGTAGGTCTTGATGAAACCTGGATGTCTTGCTATAAGGTTATCATGGGCTTCATTCAAAATTTGACCCTCAGTTCCCTCATCATTGGGAATGCATAGCATGCTATTATAGTACATAATTTCTTCATCCAGGCTGTACCCTTGAACTTGGTTCAACTCCTGAGGAGTTTTGCTTTCCTGCATAAGTAGGGTAGCAATAGGGCCAAAGAATCTATCCTGCATGATCTTCTCTCTTTCTTCATTAATCAATGGATTTGACACCACTGTGATTGCAAGCAAGGAGGCTTTTTTGCCGAGGGCATCTGCTACCACATTTTCTTTGCCTGGGCGATACTTGATTTCAAAATCAAATTCCTGCAGGGTCTGCATCCACCTTCTTTGGCGCATGTTGAGATCCTTCTGAGTGAAGATCCACTTTACGCTCTGACGATCTGTCATCAAAGTGAATGTTTGACCCAGTAGGTAATGTCTCCACAACTTTAGGGCATAGACTACTGAAAGTAGCTCCAGGTCATGGACAACATAATTTCTCTCATGCGTTCTTAGTTTTTGGGATTCATAGGCCACTGCTTGCATGACCTTCCTGCATGAGCGTACCTTTCATGGCAAAACCACTAGCATCAGTTACTACCTCAAAGGATAGAGAGAAATTTGGCAACTTCAAAATGGGATTGGTTACCAAGGCAGTCTTTAGCTTATCAAAAGTGCTCTGACACCTGGCTGACCATTGAAACGGGGTATTCTTCTTGAGAAGATTAGTCATGGGGGAAGCTATGAGAGCATACTTAGGTATAAAAATTCTATACCAAAACCAGTTAATCCCAAGAATCCCCTGACTTCTTTCACTGTCTTTGGTTTAAGCCAATCTATGACTGCTTGGACTTTTGCGAAACTTGGAGAAATTCCATCTTTGGATACTAGAAAGCCCAAGTATTCAACATGGTCGATAGAGAAAGTGCATTTGCTCTTTTTTGCAAAGAGTTGGTGCTTCCTTAGAATCTCAAGAACTTTACGGACGTGAGCTTCATGGTCAGCTACAATCTTTGAGTAAATCAGAATATCATCAAAGAAAACAAGAACAAAATCATCCAAGTATTCTCTGAGAATGTCCTAGCATTAGGCGATTGAATGTAGTTGGGACATTTGTCAATCCAAACGGCATGACAGTAAATTCATAGTACCCATAATAGCGAGTATTGATGGCTGTCTTTGGGATATCTTGCTCATTAATCTTGATCTCGTAATACCCGGATTTGAGATCTATCTTTGTGAAGATCTGGGCTCCATTTAGCCTATCCAGAAGCTCATAAATTCTAGGGATAGGATACTTATTCTTAACTGTTACAAGCTGATTTGAGACCTCTGTAATCCACACAGAGTCTTAACGTTCCATCCTTCTTTTTCTGAAAGAGAAATGGTGCTCTTCAAGGTAAAACACTGGGTTTTATAAATCTTTGTCCTTGCAGCTGCCTAAGTTGTTCCTTGAGTTTGATGGCTTCAGGGAGGACTGGCATTTTGTACGTGCGTTGGTCTACTCGCTAAGCTTCAGGGGTCTTATGATCCACTTCTCGAATCGGAGGCATCTCAGTTACCTCTACTGGGAATAAATCATAAAAGAGAAATTTTTAGTATAATTCAATTTATGATTATTTATCAAAAGTGAAAATATGGGTAGAATTGATTTTTGTAAATCCCATGAATTCTTCTATTCCAAAAGAGGAATATTGAATATAATTCATTCAAGAAATTGAGAAAGAATATGGAAATAGTTGTCGAGAAAAAGAACCTTTATCTAGGCCAAGCAATTGGCAGAAATTTAGAAAAAGTCCCATGGTCAGTATCAAGGTAGTAAAAACTACTAAATGGGAAGAGAATGTGAAACGGATGTGATAAGATGTAAATGGGATGTGATAAGATGTAATTGGGATGTGAATGGATGTGATATGATGTAATTGGGATGTGAATGGATGTGATATGATGTAATTGGGATGTGATAAGATGTGAACGGATGTGATAAGATATAAATGAGATGTGATAGGATGTGATAAGATGTAAATGGATGTGATAAGATGTAAATAGGATGTGATAAGATGTAAATAGGATGTGATAAGATGTGATGTAATGAAAATAGATATGGATGTGATAAGATGTGATGTAATGAAAATAGATGTGGATGTGAATGTGATGAGATGAGAGGATATGTGAAAGGGTGAGATGGGAAGTACATGGATGTGGATGTGGATGTGGATGTGGATGTGGATGTGAAAGAATGGATGTGGGTGTGTATGTGAAAGAATGGATTTGGATGTGTATGTGAAAGAATGGGTGCGGATGTGTATGTGAAAGAATGGATGTGGATGTGTATGTGAAAGAAGGGATGTGCATGTGTATGTGAAAGAATGGATGTGGATATGTATGTGAAAGAATGGATGTGGATGTGTATGTGAAAGAAGGGATGTGCATGTGTATGTGAATGCAACCGGAATCTTATTCTAGGAATTGATTGTGGAAAGATAGAGAATTAATTCAATCATAAAAACCATTGCTTGTTAGCTTCAACTAAATCAAAGCAATTGAAAAATTAAACACTTAAACAAAAATACTTAGCTCCAAAAAGACCATATTGGGTGCAATCTTCCCCCCTCTTGTGCGTGGCCTCTCCCACACAAGAGTATTTCTTTATTAGCTTTCCTTTTCACCAAAATTAGGCCATAGCCCCCAAAATACAAGATGTGCTTTTTAGAGAGCACGGCACTCTTCTTTAACAAAAATAGAGTGTCAAATTGGGACTAGGGTAAAGCCATAGGCTTTAATAAATTCCACAAAAATAAATGTATCTCTCCTAATGTTCAAAATGGAAAAATCATTTAATAAGATTACAAGCTACTATGCTTGTCAAAAATGAAATGTGATGATCCAAGACATTTCTTCCAAAGTAAACTCTTCAATTCCCATAGTCTTCATCACCTGAAAATATAAGCCCAATTAATTATTAAATTAATCCCACAAATATTAAACAGGCACAAATCATCACCAACTCATGACTACCAGGCGTAAGTACCCTAGGAATCACCCTGCCATACAAACCTAACTGAAATAATCATAGGTGGCCTCAAACATACGTCATATACCGCACGTATTAATATTTATAGTGGTGTCACCCACGATATTAACCTAGCCGACATGACGCAAGAGTAATCTAGGCGTCCCCAAATTACTCAAGAGGGGATAAATAATATTTTTCTAGAGGACTTAAAATATATTCTCATAACATCCCTCTTGCTTGAGTTTGCAATTGTCCTCAATTGCGGATTTGCTGGGTTTGAAAAGAATGAAGAATTTCAGGGTAAACTCGGAAAAATTTCTCAGGCATCCATTTAGCATCTTCTTGTGGATGATTCTTAAAAGTCAAAAGATACTTGAAGTATTGATTACCTGTCCTTGTTGTTGTTATCTCTTGGTCAATGATTGCATCAGGAACTAATACTTCTTCCTCTCCTTCAATAAGAGGTGGTTCCTCATATGTTGGGTGAGTAGGAAGTGTTCCTCGAAAAGGTTTCAAGAGATGGATATGAAAAGAATTGTGGATATTCCAATTAGATGGAAGCTCTAGTCTATAGGCCACATCATTAATCTTTTGAAGGATTTTAAATGGCCCATAATATCTAGGCGCTAGCTTCACTGCAGGGAATTTTTCCACACTCTTTAATCGACGCTTTTCAATTCTCAAAAGTACATAATCACCTTCTTGAAATGAAAAATCTTTGCGCTTCCTATTTGCTTGAGATGTATACTTCTCTTGAGCTCTTTGAATACAATCACGCACTTCAGATAGAATGCGATCAAAGTCTCTAACATATTGGTCGGCTGCTTCTATTTTATGAGAGAGTCTAGTAGCCGGAATAGGCAATGCTCTTCCATAGATGATCTCAAATGGTGCTCGACCAGTAGCAGTATGAGGAGTATTATTATAAGCAAATTGGAGTAGGTGTATGTACTTATCCCATGCACTAGGTTGCTGGGAAACATAGGCTCTAAGCATATCTAAGATAGTGCTATTTGTAACTTCGGTTTGTCCATTCGATTCCGGATGGAAAGCCGTAGAAAAATCTAACTTAGTGCCCAAGTTTGAGAAAAGAGCAACCCAAAAGTGACTACAAAATTTAGAATCTCTATCAGAAACTATCACTTTGGGTAGACCATGATGAACAAAAATTTGCTTAACAAATATGTTCGCGGCTTGCTGAGAGGTTAGTGTCTTTTTGCATGGAATGAAATAGGCTTGCTTACTAAATCTGTCCACTATTGTCCAAATCATATCATGGTGACTGGAAGTAGTAGGGAAGCCAGTAATGAAATCCATAGACACTTGTTCCCATGGTCTATCAGGAATAGGTAGAGGCATAAGCAATCCTAAAGCTTTGCCTTTGTAGCTTTTGATTGTTTGGCAAATGTTACATTCAGCTACAAACTTAGCTACATCATTCTTCAAATGGGGCCAATAAAATTCTCGAGAAACTACTTGAAGTGTTGCAGAAACTCCTCTATGTCCCACAAATGGTGGTTGGTGCATCTCTTCCAAGACAAGCTGTCTGTAAGGTTGAGTAACACACAATCTCTTCTCAAAGAAAAGATAACCATCATTATGTGAATAACTTCCTTGAGGTGTCCAATTGTTTTCACGCAATTTGATCCATATTTGAGAAAAATCTGGATCAACTTCGTAAGTTTCTTTCATGAGAACGAATGGTTCACTTTCAATTATAGAAATGTTGTTGATATTTGGTCTTTGACTCAAAGCATCGGCAACAACATTTTCTTTTCCAGGTTGATATTGAATCATAGGTTGGAAACTTTGAATGAAAGCTGCCCATTTGATATGTCTATCTGAAATAAGAGGTTGCGTAAGCAAATGCCTAATGCTTTGTTGGTCTGTCTTGATAAGAAATTCAGAGCCCATTAGGTAATGCTTCCAAATTTTCAAAGCATGTACTACTGCTGCTAATTCCTTGTCATAAGTGCTATAATTTTGCTCTGCAAGCTTAAGCTTTCTACTTTGATAGGCAATAGGATGGTTGTCTTGCATAAGAACAGCTCCAAATCCTTTGCCACTAGCATCAGTCACTACTATAAAGAATGGTCTTTGAAAATCAGGTAGTGTAAGAACTGGTGCTTGTGTTAAAGCATTCTTGAGTGTTGCAAAAGATTTATCTTGCTTATCAGTCCAATTGAAATTTGTAGCTTTCTTAAGGAGTTCAGTCAAAGGATTGGCAATACAAGCAAAATTCTTGACGAACTTCCTATAATAACTACATAAGCCAAGAAAAGATCTAAGATCATGTATGTTTCTAGGCATAGGCCAAGAAGCAATACACTCAATTTTCTTAGGATCTACACGAATTCCTTCGGCCGAGACTATATGTCCTAAGTATTCAATCTCCTCTTGAAAGAAAGAACTCTTTTCAGGATTGACATACAATTCATTTTCTCTCAAAAGTTTGAACACTTGTTCCAAGTGTTGTTCATGCTCTTGTCGATCCTTGCTGAAAACAAGAATGTCATCAAAGAACACTATAACAAAACTTTGAAACTTAAGGAATATACGATTCATCATACGGCTGAAAGTAGCTGGAGCATTGGTCAAACCAAATGGCATAACCAAAAACTCATAATGACCAGTTTGGGTTCTAAAAGCTGTCTTGAATATGTCAGATTGAGTCATACGGACTTGATGATACCCAGACTTTAGGTCAATCTTGCTAAAGACCTTTGATCCTCTAAGCTTATCAAGAAGATCATCTACCCTAGGAATAGGATATCTGTTCTTGACAGTAATCTTATTCAATGCACGATAGTCTACACACATTCGGTAAGTTCCGTTCTTCTTCTTAACAAGAAGTACTGGAGCTCCAAAAGGTGAACTACTAGGTCGAATAAGGCCTCTCTCTAGCAAGTCTTCTATTTGGCTTTGGATTTCTCTTTGCTCTAAATTGTTGACTCTATAGGGAGCTTTACAAGGCGGGGAATTTCCAGGCAATATATCAATGCTATGATCCTCAGGCCTAGACTTAGGTAATCCTGGAGGCAGATCTTCCATGAAACAGTCACTAAATTTGGAGATAAAAGAATCAAACTTTGGTCTTTTGGATGTGTCCAACTTAGCATCAAGCTGGTTAACCCATACCATATAAGTCTTGTCTCTTTTTCTTAGAGCTCTCTTTGCTTGAGTGTGACTCAACAAAGGACTCATTTCTCCTTTGACTTGACACTGGAGGATAATATTTTCATTGTCCTTCCTTAGAGAAATACTATGAGTGTCATAGTCTATAATAGGATTGTATTTGTGTCTCCAAGGCATACCCAAAATTATATCTACCCCTTGTAAAGGTGCAACTAAGAAATCCCTCTTTTCTGTTAAAGGTTTGATGCATAAATCCAAATCTTTCACTACTTGCATGCAATTATACTTTGTTCCAGTAAATGCTGCTTTGACTTTATAGTGCGTAGGTAAAGAATGAAGATTTAATGCTCTAAGTACCTTTTCAGAAATGAAATCATGTGTACTACCATCATCATGCAAAATAAGAACTTCATGTCCATTTATCGTTCCTTTTATTTTAAGCAAAGAATGAACATGAGGTTTACCTTCTTATTCTGAGTAATCTGGATCGGAATTACCCTCTTGCTCGAATGATTCTTCTTCATTGTCGTCTTCTTCAATCATGTTGACTCGAGCTGCTGGTGCTGGGGTTGAATTCTTGGTACGCTCCGGACAATTCGGTGCTATGTGACCTTCTTTGTGGCACTTGAAACATTTGATAGGCGATGTCTTCGGTTTGCCACCATTGACTTTCTTATTGGTACTCAGGTTGCCTTTAGCCTCGTCCTTGCTTTTGTCATAACCTGGTTTATACATCTTCTTTGAAGCATAAAAAGATTTAGTAAATGGTTTAGACGAAGTACCCTCATGTGCTTTATTCTCTTTAGGAAAACCATTTTTACGTTCTGAATTAGTTGCCAAGGATATTGCAGAAGATAGTGAATGAGGTCGAAACATATTCACATCGGCCCTAATGGTAGATCTAAGGCCCGATATGAACTTCCTTTTTTGATCCTTCTCACTAACTCTATCCACAACCTGCACCTGTAATAAAGTATTCCAAAACTTTTCTACATACTGTGACATAGTTTCCTTTTCCAATTGATGCAAAGTGTCCCATTGGTGCCTAACTTTGGACTTGAATTGTGAGGGTAAAAAGTGCTTTTTGACCAGCCGTTGAAATCTTTTCCAAGAGTCTGGCTTGTCATGACCTTGCTTTACTACACTCCACCATAAAGCTGCACTGTCTACCATATGATTGACTGCACATTTAATCTTATCTTTCTCTGAAAATTTTTCTCCAGAAAAATAGTCATCTAGTTGACTAAGCCAAGCTAAAATGAACCTAGCATCCTTCTTTCCATCATAATTTTGAAATGTGAAAGCTTTCTGACTAATCTTGGATTCTTTTTGTGACCTTTGTGCTTGTAATGTAGCATTTACAGCCCTTTGAATAGTGTCATCTTCGTCATCAAAAGATAGCGAAGAGTCACGCTTGCGTCTACGATTTGAGAGCTGTCTCTCCAATTCAATACGCTTCTCACTTTCTTCTACAATTTGATGTTGTAAAGAAAGGAGTTGCTCTTGAATTGATGGCGAGATAGGCAAATCTGCCAACCATAGTGCTTGTGCAAATGATGTAGATAAATAAAATTTTACTTTATTTGATGTAAATAAATAAAGCAAAAATAAATGAGTACTTATCTTATTTTTCTCCCGCAATTCGATCTTGGTTGAAGCTGAACAAGACGTTGTTCAATGGCTGAATTGAATTCTCGTCGCCTCAAACAAATCCCGAACGATTCCGCGTGATTCGAGAGTCTTGGGCTAGTCGAATTGTTGATGAAATAATTTTTCTGCACTTTGAAACCTGCTGAAACAGTCCTGAAAACCTTGCCCAAACTCTATAATATTTTTTTGAAATTTTCAGAATTTTTCAGAAGCGATTTCAGAATTTTCTAGCCTTTTCTAGGCAATTTTGAAGCTTTTTAAAACCTGTAAATCACTTTTCTGCACCCATAAATTTTCAGAATTGGAAAACCTTTGAATTTCTCCTCAAATTTGGAAATTGGGAAAAGTAGAGGTTGAAAAAGGAGTGATGTGACTTGCATGGGGATTGGGAAAAGTGAGAGGTATGAATTTTTTTTTTCTCTCCACTCCACGCTTTTGCGCCGGCAGGCTGCCGCCGTGCGCCCCTTGTTCCAAAAGATTATGGAGATTTATAATATGGTTTTGCATGGATTTATCTCCCCCGTCCACTATAGATTTGCTCAACCTTGAAGCTTTCTGATTTCTGAGAGTTACCCGTGAGGTTTTTGGCTATGAGGATTCCATCCATACGGTCAGATTCTGATTTCACTGAGTATTTGGAAAAACCACTTTTTGATAAAGAGGGATGGTTTTGCAGGGTGGTGAGTGGGTTTGAGAGTAGATCTAGTTTTGAATCTTTGACCTTTGGGTAAAGACCTGCAAAACACCCTTCTGTCCACTGGATAAATTCCTGCACTTTCTTGATTTTTGAGAAGTTGAAGCCCTTTCCTACCTTCTCCACAAATCTCCTAGCCCAAGCTCTGATACCACTGCAACCGGAATCTTATTCTAGGAATTGATTGTGGAAAGATAGAGAATTAATTCAATCATAAAAACCATTGCTTGTTAGCTTCAACTAAATCAAAGCAATTGAAAAATTAAACACTTAAACAAAAATACTTAGCTCCAAAAAGACCATATTGGGTGCAATCTTCCCCCCTCTTGTGCGTGGCCTCTCCCACACAAGAGTATTTCTTTATTAGCTTTCCTTTTCACCAAAATTAGGCCATAGCCCCCAAAATACAAGATGTGCTTTTTAGAGAGCACGGCACTCTTCTTTAACAAAAATAGAGTGTCAAATTGGGACTAGGGTAAAGCCATAGGCTTTAATAAATTCCACAAAAATAAATGTATCTCTCCTAATGTTCAAAATGGAAAAATCATTTAATAAGATTACAAGCTACTATGCTTGTCAAAAATGAAATGTGATGATCCAAGACATTTCTTCCAAAGTAAACTCTTCAATTCCCATAGTCTTCATCACCTGAAAATATAAGCCCAATTAATTATTAAATTAATCCCACAAATATTAAACAGGCACAAATCATCACCAACTCATGACTACCAGGCGTAAGTACCCTAGGAATCACCCTGCCATACAAACCTAACTGAAATAATCATAGGTGGCCTCAAACATACGTCCTATACCGCACGTATTAATATTTATAGTGGTGTCACCCACGATATTAACCTAGCCGGCATGACGCAAGAGTAATCTAGGCGTCCCCAAATTACTCAAGAGGGGATAAATAATATTTTTCTAGAGGACTTAAAATATATTCTCATAACAGTGAAAGAATGGATATGGATGAATGAGATGAGATGTGTATGAATGAGACATGATGTGGATGTGATGTAATGTGGATGGGATGAATGAGATATGATGTGGATAGGTGTGATGTGATGTAATGTGGATAGAATGTATGTGATGGGATAGTGATGACAATGACTGTGATGGATATGAATGAATGTGATGTAAATGAATGTGATGGACGTGAATAGATGTGATGTGATGTGAATCGAGATGTGAATGAATGAATGAGATGTGATGTCATATGTGAATCGAGATGTGAATGAATGAGATGTGATGTCATATGTGAATCGAGATGTGAATGAATGAGATGTGATGTCATATGTGAATGAATAATATGGGTTGTGAATGGATGAGATGTGATGTGATGTGAATCGAGATGTGAATGAATGAGATGTGATGTAAATTGGGATAGATGTGAATGGATGATATGTGATGTGATGTGATGTGAAACGGGATAGATGTGAATGAATATGATGTGATGAGATGTGGATATGGGTAGATGCGAGTGGATGAGATTTGATGAGGATAAATGAGGAAAGATGTGATGAGATGGAAAATGATGTGATTGGCTGAGAATGGGAATTGTAAGATTCCTCCTCCCCCCAAGTATCTTCCCCTGTAATCAAATCCCTCTTCAGAAATATAAAAGATCTTGTTTCTACCTGTTTTGGCCTAGAGAGAGAAAATCTTCTAGAGAGAGGTGATTTAGTTTTTAAATATTTTTGGATGTAAAAATATCTCATCTTATTAAAACAAATTCCCCCGAAACAGAAGTTCAAAAAGAATTTCAAAAGGTGCATTAGAAATAAATTATAATCTGTTCAAAAGGCCTTATCCTAAGGGTCCAGATTTTTTGAAAATTTTAAATTAAGGTTCCTATGGACCAATAAGATTAATCTAAATATAGGGAGGAGATAAATTGGAAAATAAAAGAAACCCTCCCCCCCAAAAAAATGAGTAAATGTTCACATAAGATGAAGAGTGGACTAAGGACCAAGGAAAATAGTTAAAAAATTGATTTTTGACACCTCAGAGTGGGGATTCCCCCTCATGAAGTAGGCACCTTTTTCCCATCATTGCTTTTGAATTTTAAATCAATAAAATTAGATATTTTATCTCTCCTCTCTCCTAATTCAAAACTAGATCCAAAAAGTGAACTAAACTAACCCAAAAATGGTCAAAAATTGACCAAACTGATCTAAAAAATTCTAGAATCAGTTTGCTTGGTTTTAGAAGCTCACTTTTTCCTATAAATAGAAGCCTCCCCTTTGTAGAAGCTTAATAGTGTTTTATGCACTGTTACTCTACTCCACCCTAGAGCCAAAAACAGTGAATTTATTGATAATTCATTAGTTTGGATCTGTTGGGTGGTTGATCTTGCTGATCTTCAATGGAGATTCCATTTTGATTTTTATAAGTGAATATATTGCCGGGTACTATGAGCTAGGAACTATCGAAAACGTCCCTGAGTGGTCAAGTGGTGAGCGTTTTGGTTGCCAATGATGCCATAGGTACACCGATGAAGAAAAAATTAGAAATTAAGATTCAACCGGATATTTTGGAGGTTTTGATCAGTGATACTATAGTTTCATTAAAAGATTGTTTTAAAGACAGCTGAATCTGTGAAAAAGGCAATTTCATATTGGGTGTGTAAGTGGTGTGTCTAGTTTTAAGTTTGCATGAATATCCGGCTAGGGAGCCTGGGAACTCTTTTCCCTAGTACCCGGGACAAAACCTAACAAAATTCTTAAATGGATCCCATTACTGCAGTGGTTTGCTAGCCCACGGGACTGGATAGGGTTAGGCTGGACTGATGGATCCCTAAAATGAGACTCAATTTCTGTCATGGTATAATAGATGAAGTAAATCCCGGATAAAAATTGTTCTATGGAAAAGAATCAACGGCTATGCCTCTCCGAGGAAAAAAGCGTTGGTCTCTATGATCCAAGTGCAAGTTTCTTCCTTGATTTGACTGAGTGTCTTTTTAGGTTTGGTCGGATCAGTTTGGTTAGTGATGACCTTGACTACGTTAGAGTAAAAATATCTTGGAGGAATCGCCCATGCTTTTCGGGCGAGGGAAGTTTTTTCGGGTTCGGTTTTTGCAAGAACCGAGGGATTAGTCTCTTGTCCGGATATCCGTGGGGGGCAAGGCCCCGAGTGAGGGACCCTACCCCGCGTAAGAAGTGCAACTTCCACTACTAGCACCCCAAAAATTGTTGCGCGGAGGGGACAGGGATCTTTCAGCTAGTATCAGAGGGAATTAACTAAAGTGGATCAATTGAGAAGCCAAATATGTCAAAAATTTATGAAGTAATAGTAAAAGGTTGGACTTGTGTGATGAAATTCATACAAATTGATATTCAGACTGAAATTCATAAATTGGTAATTGCGTCTTTAGATGGAAGTACCGCAATTATATGGAATGCCTGACTTTCTTGACACCTAGACATGATGGTATTTACCTTATAATTCCAAGGACCGTGACTACCTGTATATACTGAGGGTATAACTGCAGCTCTTTACTGGTAGTATATATAAGTAAATCTAAGACTTGAAATTATAAGCAAAAATGCTATCCAGATGATAAATTCGAATGTGGTCGATATGATTTTAAAATTCTGGTTGAGAAATGATGAGTTGATTTTAGATTCTAATTGAAAAATGACGATTCTTGAATTTTGGTTGAAAAGCGATAAGCTGAGCAAAACCTCAATGAGGATGAATGGGACGAATCCCTGTGATGATGTTCGTAGCTGGAATGACGATAATGACTTCAGCAAATCACTATGAGATTAGTGGATTGTGCTGATAGATTGCTACTGTTAACACTTGACCTAGTGGATCAAGTTAAGGGATGTCAAATAAAAAATCTGTATAAATGAAATTCCCATGGAGGAATGTTCAGATGGAGAATTTGGTCTAGTGGACCATTATTGTGTGAAGGATATGAATGATATGATCTAAATGAATTGTTATCTGATGATGAGTTTTATATAGAGAGATCTTTATCCCAGGATTCTATTGAATTCAGCGGACTATAAGGAACCCCAGAATCAGTTGGATCTTAAGAGAAAGAGTTGTCCTCTAGTTTGCAAGATGAGGACATCTCGCGTTTTTTAAGTGGGATAGGATGTAAGATTCCTCCCTCCAGCTTTTGAGGTGTACAGGTAAAACAACCTCCCCTTCTCATCTTATAATTATTCCCCTCTTTGAAATAAAAGAAAGATCCTGTTTTACCCTGTTTTGGCTTGGAGAAAGAAAATATCTAGAGGGAGGTAATTCAATATTGAGATATTTTTGGATATAAAAATCCTCCTAGTGTCTAAAATGGTTTCCCCTGAAACAAAAATTCAAAAAGAACTTTCCAATGTGCAATTGGAATTAATTGAAAATAGGTATAAAGGACCTTAGCCTAAGGGTCTAGATTTTCAGAAATTTTTGGATTATGGTCCAATTAAGGTTCCTATGGGCCAATAGGATCAATCCAAGTGTGGGGAGGAGATAAATCCAATTTAAAAGAAAAATACCCAAAAATGAGTAAATGCTCACATAAGATGAAGAGTTGACTGAGTACAAGATTAATTAGTAAAAAACTATGAATATTACTAAAAAATGAGATATTTTTGGTATAATGATACATTTTTGACACCTTGGTAAGGAGAAGGGGGATCTTCAAGGAGGTACCTATTTCACATGTGTGGAGGAGTTTTAAACTAAAAAATAATAAGGTTTTTATCTCTCCTATTTCAAAACTAGATCCAAAAAGTAAGCTGAACTGACCCAAAAATGGTCAAAAATTGACCAAACTAATCTGGAAAATTCCAAAATCAGTTTGCTTAGTTAGAGGCTCACTTTTTCCTATAAATAGAAGCCTCCCCCTTTGTAAAAGCTTAATGGTGTTTATGCACTGTTACTCTGCTCCTGTCCTGAGCCATCTACATTGAATTTTTTAATAATTCAATTGTTTTTGCCTAATCCTCTCCAAAGTGAATTGGTGGCTACTCTTGCTTCGAACAAGAGTAGAACCCTTAATCCCTCAAGCCAAAGGAGAGCTTACAAGCTCTATGTAAGTTAATACTCTTACTTGTTTAATTTTAAATCTATGGTTTTCTTGATTTTTATGTTTTACAGTTAATTGAATTAAATTAAAATGCTAAGCCTTGATGAAAAGGCCACCCCCTTCTCTTCTTTACATTCCAGCCTTTCTTAATCCTAGAAAGATTAACTAAAGGATTGATTAAACTCTTTTTATTGTTTACTCTCTTGAATTTAGAAAATTATGTAGATTAGAGTTTTATAAATCTAATTTGGGTTAATTTAAGTTAAATAAAGAATGATAAAAATGAGAAATGGTCAGCAATACAAAGGAGGTTATGGCAAAAGTTTCCAGAATTTTATGGAAAAGAAAAGTTATTTTTATGTTATTCCAAAAGAGTAATTCCCACCATTTTTGCATCTAAAAGAAATATTCTAATTATTCCATGTATATATTCACCTATGATTATGCATGGATATCACTGGTAATAATTATTAAATTTTATTTTTATGCATAGAAAGATCCATAAAGGAATTATTTTTATTTCAAAAGTGTTATTCTCATTAAAATTGATTTTTATGCATAGAAAGATGCACGAAGGATTTATTTTTATTTCAAAAGTGTTATTCTCATTAAAATTTATTTTTATGTATAGAAAGATGCATGAAGGATATATTTTTAAAAAAAAAGTGTTATTCTCATTAAAATTGATTTTTATGCATAGAAAGATGCACGAAGGATTTATTTTTATTTCAAAAGTGTTGTTCTCATTAAAATTGGTTTTTATGCATAAAAAGATGAACAAAGGATTTATTTTTATTTCAAAAGTGTTATTTTCATTAAAATTGATTTTTATGAATAGAAAGATGCAGAAGGATTTATTTTTATTTCAAAAGTGTTATTCTCATTTATGCATAGAAAGATGCTGGAAGCATTATTTTTAATTTCAAGTGTTATTCTCATTAAAATTGATTTTTATGCATAGAAAGACGCACAAAGGATTTATTTTTATTTCAAAAGTGTTATTCTCATTAAAATTGATTTTTATGCATAGAAAGATGCATAAAGGATTTTTTTTATTACAAAAGTGTTATTCTCATTAAAGTTAATTTTTATGCATAAAGAATTTTTATATCAAAATTAGAATTCTCTTAAATTCTATCTATAAATTCTATGAATAGATGTGATGAGATGTGACATGAATAGATGCGATGAGATGTGATGTGAATCAGATAAATGTGAATGAATTGATGGATGGGATGTGATGTGAATAGAGGTGATGAGATGTGAGGTGAATAGATGTGAGGTGAATAAATGTGATGTGAATAGATGTGATGTGAATCAGATAGATGTGAATGAATTGATGGATGGGATGTGATGTGAATCAGATAGATGTGAATGAATGGATGGATGGGATGTTATGTGAATAGATCTGCTGAGATGTGATGTGAATCAGATAGATGTGAATGAATGGATGGATGGGATGTAATGAGATATGAGGTGAATAGATGTGATGAGATGTGATGTGATGTAATGAGATATGAGGTGAATAGATGTGATGAGATGTGATGTGATGTAATGAGATATGAGGTGAATAGATGTGATGAGATGTGATGTGATTCAGATAGATGTGAATGAATGAATGGATGGGATGTGATGTGAATAGATGTGATATGAATGGATGTGATGTGATGTGAATAGATGTGATATGAATCAGATAGATGTGAATGAATTGATGGATGAAATGTGATGTGAATAGAGGTGATGAGATGTGAGGTGAATAGATGTGATGTGAATCAGATAGTTGTGAATGAATGGATGGATGGGATGTGATGTGAATAGATGTCCTAAGATGTGATGTGAATCAGATAGATATGAATGAATGGATGGATGGGATGTGATGTGATGTGAATGGATGGATGGATGGGATGTGATGTGATGAGATGTGATGAGATGTGAGGTGAATCAGATAGATGTGAATGAATGGATAATCTATGATGTCATGTGAATCAGGATGTAAATGAATGATATGGGATGTGAGTGGATGATACATTGATATGTGATGAAAATGGATGTGAATGTGTATGTGAAGAATGGATGTGAATGTGTTTGTGAAGATTGGATGTGAATGTGTATTTGAAGAATGGATGTAGATGTGTATGTGAAGAATGGATGTGGATGTGAATGTGTATGTGAAGAATGGATATGGATGTGTATGTGAAGAATGAATGTGAATGTGTATGTGGAGAATGGATGTAGATGTGTATGTGAAGAATGGATATGGATGTGTATGTGAAGAATGGATGTGAATGTGTATATGAAGAATGGATGTAGATGTGTATGTGAAGAATGGATGTGAATATGTATGTGAAGAATGGATATGGATGTGTACGTGAAGAATGGATATGAATGTGTATATAAAGAATGGATGTGGATGAGTATTTGAAAGAATGGATGTGGATATAAGTTAAAGAATGGATGTGGATGTGTATGTGAAAGAATGTGATGTGATGTGACATGAATATATGTGGATGTGAAGTGATAGATATGAATGTATGGATAGATGTGAGTAGTTGTACATGTGAACGATTGGATGGATGTGGATGAATGAGATGAGATGTGTATGAATGAGATATGATGTGGATAGAAGTGATGTGATATAATGTGGATAGAATGTATGTGATGGGATGGTTATGAGAATGAATGTGGTGGATATGAATGAATGAATGTGATGGATATGAATGTGATGTGATGTGATGGATGTAAATGGATGTGATGTAAATGAATGTGATGTAAATGAATGTGATGGATGTGAATAGATGTGATGTGATGTGAATCGAGATGTGAATGAATGAGATGTGATGTCATGTGAATCAAGATGTGAATGAATGAGATGTGATGTGATGTGAATCGAGATGTGAATGAACGAGATGTGATGTCATGTGAATCGTGATGTGAGTGAATGAGATGTGATGTAAATTGGGATAGATGTGGTATGTGATGTGAATGAATATGATGTTGCTTCTCCTCAAATATTCCCCACAATTGGATGAAGAGCAGTTGATGGCCAGATTCATTCGAGAAATGAACGAGCCATTGGACACCTTAGTGAAGAATGCCAAACCTGTCTCAATGGCCGAAGCTATAAGAATGGCAAAGGACTTTGCCAAAGCCTGCACCCTCTAACTTTAAAAGATTCCAAACCTTGGGAAGTACTTCAAACTTTCCACCCCCAAAGAGGCAACAAGGCCCAAATCAAAATCAAGATACTAGGAGATTCAGAAGTGAAGGAAGACCCTTCCCACATAGCACTTTCTCACGAGCCCCACCTCTTTCAAGGATTCAGAGAGATGAGCTCAGAAGTGAGAATTGGTGTTTTGGATGTCAGGGTTTTGGTCACCAGCTGAAAGACTACCCGACTCTTGCCATGTCAAGGGGACAGGGAAGTCAAGGAGCGAGAGTGCAAAGACCAACCCCTTCGTATCAATCAAATCAAGGTCCGTCTTGCCAAAATCAAGGCAATCCCAGGAGAACTCTAGCTCAACAATCTGCCTCTATTCAAAGTAGTCTTACAACTCCTTCCCAGAACTGGGGTAACCAAAGAGAAAGAGTTCTGCCCCAATCTGCAGCAGTAGCCAGAGGAGTCACTATAGCAGAAGTAGTGGAAGAGGAAAGAGAATAGATTTATGCCGCAATTGAAAACCAAGGGCCAAATCGTCAATTCTCCGTCATCCATACTCCAGCTGAGTATCAGGGTAAGCCTTTTAAGCTTTTGATTGATTCAGGCAATACTCATTCATTTATTTCCCCAGGATGCTTGCGTAAGCTAGTCTTAGAACAAAAATCAGGGAAACCTATGCAAGTTGAATTGGCTAGTGGGAAGATTCTTTTCACTCACCATGAGATAGATCGTATTCAGTTCAATCGAGATGGTAATATAACGGACTGTCACTTCAGAGTCATACCTTTGGGAGTTTTTGACGGGATCCTTGGAATGGATTGGCTCCACAAAAATCAAGTTGACATTCACTGTCATAATGGAACCATTTCCTCCGTGACCTTCACGAAAACAAAGTTCAAGGAACCGGAATTTCAGGATCCCCAAGTCTACAATTAGTAAAAGTAGTAAAAGCTTCTAAGTTACTAAAAGGACTTAGAAAGAAGCAGCTCATTTATGTTATCAAAATGAATCCAGTAGAAACAAAGTTAAAGGCTAAAGAACTAGAATGGTTAAGTGAATATGATGATTTATTCCCAACCGAGCTAACTAAGATGCCTTCGATTCGAGAAGTAGATCATGTGATAGAGTTGACCCCCAGAGCTCAGCCGTAGCCCAGCACACGTACAAAATGCCAATTCTTGAAGCCATCAAACTCAAGGAATAGCTTAGACAGCTGTTAGAACAAGGGTTTGTAAGACCCAGTGTTTTATCTTGGGGAGCGCCAGCTCTCTTTCAGAAAAAGAAGGATGGAACGTTAAGACTCTGTGTGGATTACAGAGGTCTCAACCAGCTAACAGTTAAGAATAAATATCCTATCCCTAGGCACACGAATTCTTATGAGGAATAAATTAATTAATTTATCTAAATTTCCGACTTTGGTTAATTTTTTGAATTTTCTTATTATCGTTCGAGTGAATATGAAATGATAGAATTTTCTCTCACAGTATATTTACTTATTCATTTATCGATTATTCATGGAAATTAAACATAAAATCGAAGAGAAATCTAATTTTGATATAAAAATTCTTTATGCCTCTTTTTATGCATAAAATCCAACTTCAATGGAAATAACACTTTTATATAAAAGACAATCCTTTTATGCATCTATTTATGCATAGAAATTAAATCTAATAAAAATCACACTTTTATAATAAAAAAATATCCAATATGCATCTTTATATGCATAGGATTTAAATCTAATGAAAATCACACTTTTATAATAAAAAAATTCTTTTATGTATTACTTTAAGCATAAAAATCAATATTGATGAAAGTAACACTTTTATAATAAAAATAAATTCTTTTATGCACAGATGAACTGACCCAAAAATGGTCAAAAGATAACCAAACTGATCTAGTAAATTCTGGAATCAGTTTGCTTGGTTAGAGGCTCACTTTTTCCTATAAATAGAAGCCTCCCCCTTTGTAAAAGTTTAATGGTGTTTATGCACTGTTACTCTACCTTCCTATCCTGAGCCATCTACATTGAATTTCTTAATAATTCAATTGTTTTTGGCCTAATCCTCTCCAAAGTGAATTGGTGGCCACTGTTGCTTCAAACAAGAGTAGAACCCTCAATCCCTCAAGCAAAAGGAGAGCTTACAAGCTCCATGTAAGCTAATTTTCTTACTTATTTACAAATTTTAAATCTATGGTTTTCTTGATTTTTATGTTTTGCAGTTTATTGAATTAAATTCAAATGCTATGCCTTGATGAAAAGGCCCCCTTCTCTTCTTTACATTCCAGCCTTTCTTAATCTTAAAAAGATTAACTAAGGGATTAATTAAACTCTTCTTTTTATTATTTACTCTCTTCAATTTAGAAAATTGTGTAGATTAGAGTTTTATAAATCTAATTTGGGTTAATTTAAGTCAAATAAAGAATGATAAAAATGAGAAATGGTCAGCCATACAAAGGAGGTTATGGCAAAATTTTCCAAAATCTTGTGGAAAAGAAAGTTTGTTTTTATGTTATTCCAAAAGAGTAATTCCCACCATTTTTGCATCTAAAAGAAATATTCTAATTACTCCCTGTACATATTCACCTATGAATATGCATGGATATGACTGATATTAATTATTAAATTTGATTTTTATGCATAGAAAGATGCATAAAGAATTTTTTTATTATAAAAGTGTTATTCTCATTAAATTTGATTTTTATGCATAGAAAGATGCATAAAGGAATTTTTTAATTATCAAAGTGTTATTCTCATTAAATTTGATTTTTATGCATAGAAAGATGCATAAAGGAATTTCTTTTTATTACAAAAGTGTTATTCTTATTAAAATTAATTTTTATGCATAGAAAGATGCATAAAGGATTTTTTTTATTACAAAAGTGTTATTCTTATTAAAATTGATTTTATGCATAGAAAGATGTATAAAGAAATTTTTATTATTATAAAAGTATTATTCTTATTAAATTTAATTTCTATGCATAGAAAGATGCATAATGGAAATTTTTTATTATAAAAGTGTTATTCCCATTGAAATTGATTTTTATGCATAGAAAGATGCATAAAGGAATTTTTTTATCATAAGTGTTATTCTTATTAAATTTAATTTCTATGCATAGAAAGATGCATAATGAAAAAATTTTTATTATAAAAGTGTTACTCCCATTGAAATTGATTTTTATGCATAGAAAGATGCATAAAGGATTTTTTTAAATTACAAAACTATTATTCCTATTAAAATTGATTTTATGCATAAATAGATGCATAAAATGATTTTTTTATATAAAAGTGTTATTCCCATTGAAGCTAATTTTTATGCATAAACAAATGCATAAGAATTTTTATATCAAAATTAAATTTCTCTTAAATTCTAATTTTGATATATCAAAATCAGAATTCTCTTAAATTCTAATTTTTATATCAAAATTAGAATTCTCTTAAATTCTATGTTTAAATTCTATGAGTATTTGATAAATAAATAATTAATTACTCTAAGAGAGAAATTTCTATCGTTTTATATTCACATGGATTGTAAAAAGAAAATTCAAGAAATCTATCAAGATTGAATTATTCAGATAAATGATTAATTTATTCTTCATTGGAATTCATAACTAATTTAGAAATTAGTTAAGTGAATATTCAAAGAAAGAAATTCAGTAAAATAGTAACTGAATTATCAAACCTTTTCGAGAAAGATAGTTCACGAAAAATCTTATCCGACTCCAACCTTGAATCAAACTATGACCAAGACCAAACTCTTTTTGTTGGTTTCGATGAAAGGTGTGACCAGTTTAGAAAAATACTCTCAAAACTCTCGCCAAATCTAAAACTAAGTTTGAGACCCTTCAAATTGATCTGTGGATCAAGGTTCTAGAATTCGAGGAATTCTGGTATGAAATTCAAAATTCTAATCAAGAAGTTTTGGGGATACTGATTCAAGAAATACTCATTGTATTCAAAAGAAAATCAAACTTAAGACTTGCATAGAAACCCTATTTTCTTAAAGGACTATCTTACGCCAGAATGCTGAAGGAGGGAGCATTTGGTATATGTTTTTCTAAGGGAAGTTCAATTGCAATAGAGGAGTGTTCAAAGGACGGCTCACGTGGCAAAACCTGCCCAGGTCTTGACCAGCCTCGGTAGTATGGCTGAGAAATGGTGTGCTTTGAGAGGGCCAACGAATCGGTCCCTGAGTGAAGTGCCAGTACACCTAAGGAGGATCCTGGAGGGTTCTGACCAGGCGATGCACGGGCTCGCGGTGCCTATGGCACCCATGCGTATGTCATGGAAGATATGTATGATGGACCAAATGATTATTGTAATCTGTTACTCGATCTCGTTTTGCTGACGAGTGGGTCGTCTCAACGGAAAGTCCAGAGTGATACTATTTTTTGAGAAACAAGGGACTAAATGGAAATTTTGAGTTATGATATATGTAACTAATAACTGTTTGTCAATGTATTAATTTATATGTTAAAGTTTTAAAGAGGAGTGTGTGCATATCTGTATTCGAAAGTAAAAGTTATAAAAGGCATTCAATTATGGGTGGGTGAGTCATTGTCTGGTTCTACCGATTCCAATGGTTGGGAAGTGGCTAACCCATAGGCCAATGGGGTTAGCCTAGAATTAGTGGAGTTTTAATAATTAAATGAAAATAATAGGAATATGCTTAGAATTCGAGTAGTTAAATAAAACCCTGAAGAATTTCTCAAATGAGTAGATCAACGACTGTGCCTGATTTCAGTTAAAAAAAGCGTTGATTGATTAGATCAACGGCTGTGCCTTATTTCGGTTAGAAAAAGGCGTTGATTTCTTCAAATTAAGTCAGTGATAGTTCGGTTAGGAAAAGGCGTTGATTTCTTCAAATTAAGTTAGTGATAGTTTTCCTTCTATCTGGTTTATTCAAGTGAAGGATAGTTTAATATCTTGAACCCGTTAGAAAATTCGTTTAAGAAAATCAAAATGGTGGAATTGTCCCCGTTTTTCAAGCAAGGAAAATTTTCCCGGTTTCGATTTCGGAATGACCACCAGATTAGTCTCGTGTCCGGACATTCGAGGGCAAGGCCCCGTGGGAAACCCTGCCCTGCACAAGAGGAAAGCTACTTCCGCTTGCTAGCAACCAGGAATCTGGTGCGCGGAGGGGGCAGAGGGGTCTCACAGCTGTGGTATCAGAGTGCTGTTGTAAACTTACAAAACAGCAAAAATTGCCTAAAATTT
The DNA here is from genome assembly GCF_041138505.1 of Cibotium barometz. Classification (NCBI taxonomy): domain Eukaryota; kingdom Viridiplantae; phylum Streptophyta; class Polypodiopsida; order Cyatheales; family Cibotiaceae; genus Cibotium; species Cibotium barometz. The sequence continues at coordinate 253,429 of NW_028229443.1, read as the reverse complement.
TAAAGTAAATCTGGGAAATAATGTTTTCACTTGTTAAGATTATGTTGAAATTGAAAACTCATAAATTGAACTGGATTTCTAGATGGATACCCAAATCTGTCTAGCATTCCTGGACTCTCCGAGAGTCAGGATATGATCGCCTTTGCCTTCGAAAATCTCATCAACTCCACTACAACCCGAGAAAGCAGAGTGAGACTCGCTCGTCACTTTGAGAATCTATACTTTCTCGATCCAATAGAGCGACGTCAGCATATGTGGTTCTCTGGTGGAGGGCAAAGTATTTGCGTCAATACCAATCAACGACAGAGACTCAGATAGAATATCTCGCTAGCCATGATCTTGATAAGGCTAGGAGTTGTTCATTATGTACAACTCTATAATCATTCACCCCGAAATTTTAGAATCTCTTATCGTATTTTTAGACTTCTTAGCTGCTTTATTCCTAGGAGAAGAATTATAGCACCATTATCAGTGATGAATCGTGTATATCATAGCATGTCTCCATCGCAGTATCGCCTTTTTATGCGTACGCGATTGAGGCGGTGACTTTTGGAGCCGAGACGCTCTATGTATATATCAAAAACTTTTGATAATAAATGATGTTTTATAAAAGATTCCAAATTGTTTTCGTGGTTGTGAATATTGGTTAAATGAAATTATCAGAGTGAATCTTGTTTTCAAGAATTATGATGGAATATTTATTTGTTTAAGAAATAAATCTCAAAAATTAAATAGTCATAAATCTGTTGACAAAGTTAAGTTGATAAAAATATTATTTTGTCAGAATCATGAGGCACGTGGCCCGTGTGCTAGGTAGCCAGATCCTCTTACCAATGATAAAGAGTTAGATTCGGACGTTCGTAAAGCCCTGCACCAATCCCAACCTGGTCCCTTCAAAAGGTGAAGGGGAAAGTAGTGGAAAAATGGATCGCGGTAATGGAAGAGTATTTTGATGTAATCGGTTATAAATGAGGAGAGCAAGATGGCTCTCGCCAGCAGATTGAAAATTATGAAAACAGCCAGGGTCACATGGAGTAACCATTGCGAGACAAACCATCTCGACTGGTCAGATCTTAGACCTTACCTCAGGAAGAGGTTCTGTCCTCTGGGCTTCCTGGAAACCAAAATGAATGAGTTCTTGGAATTGAAGCAAGATAGCTGGATGATTGAAGAATACCATCAGGCATTTGCCCTTCTCCTCAAATATTCTCCACTTTTGGATGAAGAGCAGCTGATGACCAGATTCATTTCGAGGGATGAACAAGCCATTGGACACTTTAGTGAAAAATTCCAAACCAATCTCAAAGCATTTGTTATTAAGGTATCGCCGAAGCCTGCACCCTCAAACTTTAAAAGATTCCAAACCCCGGGAAGTGCTTCAAACTTTCTATCCCCAAAGAGGTAGCAAGGCATTAATCAGAATCAAGATGCTGGGAAATTTAGAAGTGAAGGAAGACCCTTCCCTCATCAGAACACTTTCTCAGGAGCCCCACCTCTTTCAAGGATTCAGAGGGATGAGCTTAGAAGTGAGAATAGGTGTTTTGTGGGTGTCAGGGTTTCGGTCACCAGCTTAAATACTACCCGACTCTTGCCATGTCAAGAGGATAGGGAAGTCAAGGACCCAGAGTGCAGAGACCAGCCACTTCATAGTATCAGTCAAATCAGGGTCCGTCTCGCCAAAATCAGGGCAATCCCAGGAGGACTCCAGCTCAACCATCTACCTCTGTTTAGAGTAGTCTCAAAACTCCCTCCTAGAACTAGGGTAACTAGAGAGAAAGAGTTTCATCCCAATCTGCAGCATCCAGAGCAGTTACGATAACAGAAGTAGTGGAAGAGGAAAGAGGTCAGATTTATGCCGTGATTGAAAACCAAGGGCCAAATCATCAATCCTCTATCATCCATACTCCAACTCAGTATAAGGGTAAGCCATTCAAGATTTTGATTGATTCAGGTAGTACTCATTCATTTATTTCCCCAGGATGCTTGCGTAAGCTAGTCTTAGAACAGAAATCAGGGAAACCTATGCAAGTTGAATTGGCCAGTGGGAAGATTCTTTTCACTCACCACATGAGATAGATCGTATTTAATTTAATCTAAATGGGAATGTAACAACTGACTGCCAGTTCAGAGTCTTACCTTTGGGAGTTTTCGACGAAATCCTTGGAATGGATTGGCTCCACAAAAATCAAGCTGACATTCACTGTCACAATGTAACCATTTCCTTTCGTGACCTTCACGGGAACAAAGTTCAAGGAACTTGAATTTTTGGATCTCCAGACCTGCAATTAGTAAAAGCTTCTAGGTCACTGAAAGGACTTAGAAAGAAGCAGCTCATTTATGTTGTCAAAATGGATCCGGTAGACACAAAGTTAAAGGCTAAAGAACCAGAATGGTTAAGTGAGTATGATGATTTATTCCCAGCAGAGCTAACTGAGATGCCTCCGATTCAGGAAGTGGATCATGAGATAGAATTGACCCCCGCAGCACAGCCCCAGTAGCCCAGCGCACATACAAAATGCCAGTCCCTCAAGCCATCGAACTCAAGGAACAGCTTAGGCAGGCTGTTAGAACAAGGACTTGTAAGACCCAGTGTTTCACCTTGGGGAGCACCAGTTCTCTTTCAGAAAAAGAAGAATGGAACGTTAAGACTATGTGTGGATTACAGAGGTCTCAATCAACTGACATTTAAGAATAAGTATCCTATCCCTATAATTGATGAGCTTCTAGACAGGCTAAATGGAGCCCAGATCTTCACAAAGATAGATCTCAAATCAGGGTATTACCAGATCAGGATTAATGAGCAAGATATCCCGAAGACAGCCATCAATACTCACTATGGGCACTATGAATTTATTGTCATGCCGTTCAATTGCCTACCTGCAAGACATTCTTAGAGAATACTTGGATGATTTAGTTCTTGTTTTCTTTGATGATATTCTCATTTACTCAAAGAATGCAGCTGATCATGAAGCTCACGTCCGTAAAGTTCTTGAGATTCTAAGGAAGCACCAACTCTTTGCAAAAAAGAGCAAATGCACTTTCTCTGTTGTTGTGACCATGTTGAATACTTGGGCTTTCTGGTATCCAAAGATGGAATTTCTCTAGATTCTGCAAAAGTTCAAGCAATCATAGATTGGCCTGAACCAAAGACAGTGAGAGAAGTCAGGGGATTCTTGGGATTAACTGGTTAGTATAGAATTTTTATACCTAAGTATGCTCTCAAAGCTTCCCCCCTGACTAATCTTCTCAAAAAGAATACCCCGTTTCAATGGTCTGCCAGGTGTCAGAGTGCTTTTGATAAGCTAAAGACCGCCTTGGTAACCAATCCCATTCTAAAGTTGCCAAATTTCTCTCTACCCTTTGAGGTAGTAAACTGATGCCAGTGGTTTTGCCCTGGGAGGTGCGCCTGGAGCTACTTTGTAAAGTGGATCTTCACTCAGAAGGATCTCAACATGCGCCAAAGAAGGTGGATGCAGACCCTGCAGGAATTTGATTTTGAAATCAAGTACCCTCCAGGAGGCAAAGAATTGGATTTTGAAATCAAGTACCCTCTAGGCAAAGAAAATGTGGTAGCATATGCCCTTAGCAAAAAAGCCTCCTTGCTTGCAATCACGGTGGTGTCAAATCCATTGATTAATGAAGCAAGAGAGCAGGATAGATTCTTTGGTCTTATTACTACCCTACTTATGCAGGAAAGTAAAACTCTGTTCGAGAGAAGGTTCTTGGGAATAGAATTCTGAGAGAATTGTTAGTCAAATGGAAGTTCTATCCTTTTGAAGACGTCACCTACTAGGAGACAAAGAAGCCGAACTGATGCGGGATTACCCCCAGTTTACGAGATGAGAACATCTCGCATTTTTCAAGTGGGAGAGGATGTAAGATTCCTCCCCAGCCCCTCAAGATGTCCAGTTTCTTCCCCTATAATCAATCCCCTTTTTCAGAAATATAAAAGATCTTGTTTCTACCTGTGTTGGCCTAGAGAGAGAAAATATTCTAGAGAGAGATAATTCAGTTTTTAGATATCTTTAGATGGAAAAATATCTCTTCTTATTAAAATAAATTTTTTCGAAACAGAAGTTTAAAAAGAAATTCCTAAGGTGCATTAGAAATAAATTATAATGTGCACAAAAGACCTTAGCGCGCCTTAGCGCGCCTAAGGATCGAGATTTTCTAAAAATTTTGGATTAAGGTTGGTCCAAATTTTTTGAAAAAAAAATGGATTAAGGTTCTTATAGACCAATAAGATTAATCCAAATGTAGGGAGGAGATAAATTGAAGAATAAAAGAAAAAGCCCCAAAAATGAGTAAATGCTCACATAAGATCAAGAGTGGACTAAGGACCAAAGAAAACAATTAAAAAACTGAATTTTTACACCTCAGAGTGGGGATCTCCCCTCATGAAGGAGGCACCTTTTTTCTCATCATTACCCCCCAATTTCTAATCAATAAAATGAGATATTTCATCTCTCCTCTCTTCTATTTCAAAACTAGATCTAAAAAGTAAGCTGAATTTGACCCAAAAATGGTCAAAAATTGACCAAACTGATCTAGATAATTCTGGAATCAGTTTGCTTGGTTAGAGGCTCACATTTTCCTATAAATAGAAGCCTCCCCCTTTGTAAAAGCTTAATGGTGTTTATGCACTATTACTCTACTTCTTGTCCTGAGCCATCTACATTGAATTTCTTAATAATTCAATTGTTTATGGCCTAATCCTCTCCAAAGTGAATTAGTGGCCACTCTTGCTTCAAACAAGAGTAGAACCCTCAATCTCTCAAGCTGCCAAAGGAGAGCTTACAAGCTCCATATGTAAGCTAATTTTCTTACTTATTTACAAATTTTAAATCTATGGTTTTCTTGATTTTTATGTTTTGCAGTTAATTGAATTAAATTCAAATGCTATGCCTTGATGAAAAGGCCACCCCCTTCTCTTCTTTACATTCCAACCTTTCTTAATCCTAGAAAGATTAACTAAGGGATTAATTAAACTGTTTACTCTCTTGAATTTAGAAAATTATGTAGAATAGAATTCTATAAATTTAATTTGGGTTAATTTAAGTCAAATAAAGAATGATAAAAATGAGAAATGGTCAGCCATACAAAGGAGGTTATGGTTAAATTTTCCAAAATTTTATGGAAAAGAAAGTTTATTTTTATGTTATTCCAAAAGAGTAATTCCCACCATTTTTGCATCTAAAAGAAATATTCTAATTACTCCATGTACATATTCACCTATGAATATGCATGGATATCACTGATATTAATTATTAAATTTAATTTTTATGCATATAAAGATGCATAAAGGAATTTTTTTATTATAAAAGTGTTATTCTTAATAAATTTGATTTTTTATGCATAGAAAGATGCATAAAGGAAATTTTTTGTATTATAAAAGTGTTATTCTCATTAAAATTGATTTTTATGCATAGAAAGATGCATAGACACATTTCTTTTTATTACAAAAGTGTTATTCTTATTAAAATTGATTTTTATGCATAGAAAGATGCATAAAGAAATTTTTTTATTACAAAAGTGTTATTTTTATTAAATTGATTTTTATACATAGAAAGATGCAAAAAGAAATTTTTTTAATATAAAGGTGTTATTCTTATTAAATTTAATTTCTATGCATAGAAAGATGCATAATGGAAATTTTTTTATTATAAAATTGTTATTCCCATTGAAATTGATTTTTATGCATAGAAAGGTGCATAAAGGAATTTTTTTATTATAAAAGTGTTATTCTTATTAAATTTAATTTCTATGCATAGAAAGATGCATAATGGAATTTTTTTAGTATAAAAGTGTTATTCCCATTGAAATTGATTTTTATGCATAGAAAGATGCATAAATGAATTTTTTTATTATAGAAGTGTTATTCCCATTGAAATTGATTTTTATGCATAGAAAGATGCATAAAGGAGTTTTTTTATTACAAGTGTTATTCCTATTAAAATTTATTTTATGCATAAATAGAAGCATAAAAGGATTTTTTTATATAAAAGTGTTATTCCCATTGAAGTTGATTTTTATGCATAAATAGATGCATAAAGAATTTTTATATCAAAATTAGAATTCTCTTAAATTCTATGTTTAAATTCTATGAGTATTTGATAAATGAATAATTAATTACTCTAAGAGAGAAATTTCTATCGTTTTATATTCACATGGATTGTAAAAAGAAAATTTAAGAAATCTATCGAGATCGAAATATTCAGATAAATGATTAATTTATTCTTCATTGGAATTCATAACTAATTTAGAAATCAGTTAAGTGAATATTCAAAGAAAGAAATTCAGTAAAATAGTAACTAAATTATCAAACCTTTTCAAGAAAGATAGTTCAGGAAAAATCTTATCCGACTCGAACCTTGAATCAAACTATGACCAAGACCAAACTATTTTGTTAGTTTCGAGGAAAGGTGTGACCAATTTAGAAAAATATTCTCAAAACTCTCGCCAAATCTGAAACTAAGTTTGAGACCCTTCGAATTGATCTGTGGTTCAAGGTTCTAGAATTCGAGGAATTCTGGTATGAAATTCAAAATTCAGAGCAAGAAGTTTTGGGGATACTGATTCAAGAAATACTCATTGTATTCAAAAGAAAATCAAACTAAAGACTTGCATAGAAACCGTGTTTTCGTAAAAGGCTGTCTTACACCAGAATGCTTGAGGGAGCATTTGGTATATGTTTTTCTAAGGGAAGTTCAGTTGCAACAGCTGGCGAGACGAGGAGTGTTCAAAGGACGGCTCACGCGGCAAAGCCTGCCCAGGTCTTGACCAGCCTCGGTATGGTTAAAAAATGGTGTGCTTCCGATACGATGTTGGGTGACGGTCGACAAAGCGGTCCCTGAGTGAAGTGCCAGGACACCTGAGGATCCTAGAGGGTTCTGACCAGGCGATGCATGAGCTCCCGGTTCCTAGGACACCCATGCGTATGTCGTGGAAGATATGTATGATGGACAAAATGATTATTAGAATCTGTTACAGGATCTTGTTTGCTGACCCAGTGGGTCTCAACAACGGATAGTCCAGAGTGATATTGTTTTTTGAGAAACAAGGGACTGGATGGAAATTTTGAGTTATGATATCTATAACCAATTACTGTTGTCAATGGATTATTTTATATGTTAAAGTTTTAAAGAGGAGTGTGTGCGTATCTGTATTCGAAAGCGAAAGCATTCAATTATGGGTGGGTGAGTAATTGTCTGGTTCTACCGATTCCAGTGGTTGGGTGGTGGCTAACCCATGGGCCGGATGGGGTTAGGCTGGAATCAGTGGAGTTTTAATAATTAAATTGAAATAATAGGAATACGCTTAGAGTTCGAGTAGTTAAATAAAACCCTGAAGAATTTCTCAAATGAGTAGATCAATGGGTGTGCGCCTGATTTCGCTTAGAAAAAAAGCATTGATTTCCTCAGAGGATTAGATCAATGGCTATGCCTGATTTCGGTTAGGAAAATGCATTGATTTCTTCAAATTAAGTCAGTGATAGTTTTCCTTCTATCTGGTTTATTCAGGTGAAGGATGGCTATGCCTGATTTCGGTTAGGAAAAAGCATTGATTTCCTCAGATGATTAGATCAATGGCTATGCCTGATTTCGGTTAGGAAAATGCATTGATTTCTTCACATTAAGTCAGTGATAGTTTTCCTTCTATCTGGTTTATTCAGGTGAAGGATAGTTTAATCTCCTTAACCCGTTAGAAAATTCGTTAAGAAAATCAAAATGGTGGAATCGTCCCCTTTTTTCGGGCAAGGGAAATTTTCCCGGTTTCAGTTTTGGTTTCGAAATGAGCACCAGATTAGTCTCGTGTCCAGACATTCGAGGGCGAGGCCCCGAGTGGGAAACCCTGCCCCGTGTAAGAAGAAGCTACTTCCGCTCTAGTGCGCGGAGGGGGCAGAGGGGTCTCACAGCTGGTGTCAAAGTGTTGTTGTAAACTTACAAAACAGCAGCAGAAATTGCCTAAAATTTAAGTAAATCTGGGAAATAATGTTTTCACTTGTTAAGATTATGTTGAAATGAGCTTCATAAATTGAAAACTCATAAACTGAATTGGATTTTTAGATGGATACCCCAAATCTGTCTAGCATTCCTGGACTCTCCCAAAGTCAGGATATGATCGCCTTTGCCTTCAAAAATCTCATCAACTCCACTACAACCCGAGAAAGCAGAGTGAGACTCGCTCGTCACTTTGAGGATCTATACTTTCCCGATCCAATAGAGCGACGTCAGCATATGTGGTCCTATGGAGGGCGAAGTATTCGCGTCAATACCAATCAACGACAGAGACTCAGACGACAGAATATCTCGCTAGCCAGGATCTTGATAAGGCTAAGAGTTGTTCATTATGTACAACTCTATAATCATTCACCTCGAAATTTTAGAATTTCTTGTCGTATTTTTAGACTTCTTAGCCGCTTTATTCCTAGGAGAAGAATTACAGCACTATTATCATCAGTGATGAATCGTGTATATAATAGCATGTCTCCATCGCAATATCACCTTTTTATGCGTACGCGATTGAGGCGGTGACTTTTGGAGCCGAGACGCTCTATGTATATATCAAAAACTTTTATTTTCGTGGTGGGTGGTTGTGAACATTGGTTAAATAAAATTATCAGAGTGAATCTTGTTTTCAAGAATTATGATGGAATATTTATTTGTTTAAGAAATAAATCTCAAAAATTAAATAGTCATAAATCTGTTGACAAAGTTAAGTTGACAAAAATATTGTTTTGTCAGAATCATGAGGCACGCGGCCCGTGCTAGGCAGCTACCAATGATGAAGAGTTAGATTCAGACGTTTGTAAAGCCCTGCACCGATCCCAACCTGGTCCCTTCAAGGGTGAAGGGGAACAGCTAACTAGGAGAAGTAGTGGAAAAATGGATCGAGGCAATGGAAGAGTATTTTGATGTAACCGGTTATAATGAGGAGAGCAAGATGGCTCTCGCCTTTAATGAAAATTGTGGAAATGGCCAGGGTCGCATGGAGGAACCATTGCGAGACAAACCGTCTCGACCGAAACACCCATACCTGGTCAGATCTTAAAGCTTATCTAAGGAAGAGGTTCTGTCCTTCGGGATTCCTGGAAACCAAAATGAATGAGTTCTTGGAATTGAAGCAGGATAGCCGGACAATTGAATAATACCATCAGGCATTTGCCCTTCTCCTCAAATATTTTCCACTTTTGGATGAAGAGGAGCTGATGGCCAAATTCATTCGAGGGATGAATGAGCCATTGGACACTTTAGTGAAAAATGCCAAACCAGTCTCAATGGCAGAAGCTGTCAGAATGGCTAAGGACTATGCTAAAGCATTTGTTATTAAGGTATCGCCAAAGCCTACACCCTCAAACTTTAAAAGATTCCAAACCCCAGGAAGTGCTTCAAACTTTCCACCCCCAAAGAGGCAACAAGGCCCTAATCAGAATCCAGACGCTAGGAAATTCAAAAGTGAAAGAAGACCCTTCCCTCAGAACACTTTCTCAGGAGCCCCACCTCTTTCAAGGATTCAGAGGGATGAGCCTAGAAGTGAGAACAGGTGTTTTGGGGGTGTTAGGGTTTCGTTCATCAGCTTAAATACTGCCCGAATCCTGCCATGTTAAGAGCAGGTGTTTTGGGTGTTTTGGGTGTTAGGGTTTCGTTCATCAGCTTAAATACTGCCCGAATCCTGCCATGTCAAGAGGACAAGGAAGTCAAGGACCCAGAGTGCAGAGACCAGCCCCTTCATAGTATCAGTCAAATCTGTGTAAGCTAGACTTAGAACAGAACTCAGGGAAACCTATGCAAGTTGAATTGGCCAGTGGGAAGATTCTTTTCACTCACCATGAGACAGATCATATTCAGTTTAATCTAGATGGGAATGTAACAATTGACTGCCAGATCAGAGTCTTACCTTTGGGAGTTTTCAACGGAATCCTTGGAATGGATTGGCTGCACAAAAATCAAGCTGACATTCACTGTCACAATGGAACCATTTCCTTCCGTGACCTTCACAGGAACAAAGTTCAAGGAACTGGAATTTTCGGATCCCCAGATCTGCAATTAGTAAAAGCTTCTAGGTTACTGAAAGGACTTAGAAAGAAGCAGCTCATTTATGTTGTCAAAATGAATCCGATAGACACAAAGTTAAAGGCTATAGAACCAGAATGGTTAAGTGAGTATGATGATTTATTCCCAGCAGAGCTAACTGAAGATGCCTCCAATTCGAGAAGTGGATCATGAGATAGAATTGACCCCCGAAGCTCGGCCCCAGTAGCCCAGCGCACGTACAAAATGCCAGTTCCCTGAAGCCATCAAACTCAAGGAACAGCTTAGGCAGCTGTTAGAACAACGATTTGAGCGCCAATTCTCTTTTAGAAAAAGAAGGATGGAACGTTAAGACTATGTGTGGATTACAGAGGTCTCAATTAGCTGATAGTTAAGAATAAGTATCCTATCCCTAGAATTGATGAGCTTCTGGACAGGCTAAATGGAGCCCAAATCTTCACAAAGATAGATCTCAAATCAGGGTATTACTAGATCAGGACTAATAAGCAAGATATCCCAAAGACAGCCATCAATACTCGCTATGGGCACTATGAATTTATTGTCATGCCGTTTGGATTGACAAATGCCCCAGCTACATTCAATCACCTAATGCAAGACATTCTCAAAGAATACTTGATGATTTTGTTCTTGTTTTCTATGATATTTTGATTTACTAAAAGAATGTAGCTGACCATGAAGCTCACGTCCGTAAAGTTCTTGAGATTCTAAGGAAGCACCAACTCTTTGTAAAAAAGAGCAAATACACTTTCTCTGTCGACCATGTTCAATACTTGGGCTTTCTAGTATCCAAAGATGGAATTTCTCCAAATTCCACAAAAGTCCAAGCAGACATAGATTGGCTTGAACCAAAAATAGTGAAAGAAGTCAGGGGATTCTTGGGATTAATTGGTTGATATAGAATTTTTATACCTAAGTATGCTCTCATAGCTTCCCCCTAACTAATCTTCTCAAGAAGAATACCCCGTTTCAATGGTTTGCTAGGTGTCAAAGCGCTTTTGATAAGCTGAAGACCGCCTTGGTAACCAATCCCGTTCTGAAGTTGCCAAATTTCTCTCTACCCTTTGAGGTAGTAAAACTGATGCCACTGGTTCTGCCTTGGGAGGTGCGCTCATGTAGGAAGGTCATGCAGTGGCCTATGAATCCCGAAAACTCAAAATGCATGAGAGAAATTATGCTATCCACCACGACCTAGAGCTACTTTCAATAGTCCATGCCCTAAAGCTGTGGAGACATTACCTACTGGGTCAAACATTCACTTTGATGACAGCTCATTAGAGCTTAAAGTGGATCTTCACTCAGAAGGATCTCAACATGCGCCAAAGAAGGTGGATGCAGACCCTATAGGAATTTGATTTTGAAATCAAGTACCGCCCAGGCATAGAAAATGTGGTAGCAATGCCCTCAGCAGAAAAGCCTCCTTGCTTGCAATCACAGTGGTGTCAAATCCATTGATTAATGAAGCAAGAGAGAAGATCATGCAGGATAGATTCTTTGGCCCTATTGCTACCCTACTTATGCAGAAAAACAAAACTCCTTAGGAGCTAAACCGAGTTCAAGGGTACAGCCTAGATGAAGGAATTATGTATTATAATAGCAAGCTATGCATTCCTAATGATGAGGGGACTAAGGGTCAAATTCTGAATGAAGCCCATGATAGCCTTATAGCAGGACATCTAGGTTTCATCAAGACTTGCATGTCTGTAAAGAAAAGCTTCTTTTGGCCTGGACTAAAAAAGGATGTACTTAATCATATACGTCAATGCCTGATATGTCAGAAAGTCAAAGCAGAGAGAGTAAAAATGCCTGGGAAGTTACATCTATACATCCCCCAGATGAAGTGGGAATGTGTCAGTATGGATTTTATTATTGGACTACCTTCAGTGCAATCAGGTTACAACTCCATCTTTGCAGTAGTTAGACTACTAACCAAAGTTGCCCATCTGATTCCAGTAAAAGAAACCTACACTGCAGTGGATGTGACCAGAGTAATCCTCAAGGAAATCTTCAGATTGCATGGCCTACCTAGGAGAATAGTAAATGATCGAGATTCTAAGTTCACGTCAAGATTCTGGACTGCATTCTTCAAAGCAGTAGGAACTTTCTTGGATCTCTCCAGCACAGCTTACCACCCTGAGAGACCGATGGTCAAACAGAAAGGGTGAACCAAGTAATCGAAGACATACTTCGGTCATGCTGGCAGGGAACCCAACAAGTGGCTAAGCTATCTGCACCTAATCGAATTCGCCTACAATGCTTCTTATCACCGAAGTATCGGGAAGAGCCCTTTCAAAGCTCTATATGGACAAGAATGCTTAACAACATTAACTTGGTCTGACCCATTGATTAGGGTTGAGATGTCTAGATAGATGCTTGACGACATGGAGCATCAGGTGCAGTCAATCCGCAAAGATATAAAAGCTGCCCAGGATAGATAGAAACAGTATGCAGATATAAGAAGAGGTCAGACAGGAAATTCGAAAAAGCAGATATGGTCTTCATTCGAGTATGCCCCAAAAGAAGTTCTCTATCTCTTGGGAAGTACAAGAAGTTATCCCCCAGATACTGTGGGCCATATCTGATTACAAAGAAAGTAGGTGACTTAGCCTATGAACTTCTTCTACCTTCTCATCTCAAAGTACATAATGTATTTCATGTCAGCCTACTTAAGAAGTATGTACCGAGCCCGAATCATGTGCTTAAAGCTGAACTCTTAACTTCTTCAACCCTAGGGAAGATGGAACTCCAACCTGAAGAAATCCTTGATGTTCGAGAGAAAGTTCTCAGGAACAGAATTCTGAGAGAATTATTAGTCTAATGGAAGTTCTATCCTTTTGAAGACGCCACCTGGGAGAAAGAAGTCGAACTGATGTGGGATTACCTCCAATTTGCGAGATGAGGACATCTCACGTTTTTCAAGTGGGAGAGGATGTAAGATTCCTCCCCAGCCCCTCAAGATTTCCAGTTTCTTCCCGTGTAACCAATCCCCTTTTCAGAAATATAAGATGCATAAAGGAATTTTTTTTATTATAAAAGTGTTATTCTTATTAAATTTGATTTCTATGCATAGAAAGATGCATAATTGAATTTTTTTTATTGTAAAAGTGTTATTCCCATTGAAATTGATTTTTATGCATAGAAAGATGCATAAAGGAATTTTTTAATTATAAAAGTGTTATTCTTATTAAATTTAATTTCTATACATAGAAAGATGCATAATGGAAATTTTTTATTTATAAAAGTGTTATTCCCATTGAAATTGATTTTTATGCATAGAAAGATGCATAAAGGATTTTTTTTTAATTATAAAAGTGTTATTCCCATTGAAATTGATTTTTTTGCATAGAAAGATGCATAAAGGAATTTTTTTTATTACAAAACTGTTGCCATATATATAGGCAGTGATGTGTGTGAACACACTTAGGACCGTCAGGGCACTTTTTCCCTCTTTAGGAGGTTTTTTCCCCCGGCTTGTATATATGCCTATTCTTCTAGGGCTAACTTATCTTTTGTACATTGACACAATCTAATACATTGTGTGTTGTGTGCATTCTTGCTTCTTCTTCTCCAAGCTTTGTGTGCTTTCCTGCAACCCTAATTCCAACAATTGGTATCAGAGCAGGCATCGGCTCCCAGGGCTACACCGCCGACACCCTCCGACTCACGTTCTCCGATTGAGGTGAGCTTTCACGAGCGCTTTTGCAGGTCCCTATATGTGTGAGGTCGTTTCGGGCTCCGTTTTTGCATTGCAAGTTCTGCACAGGTGTTTTCGTCATTTTTTGCAAAAAATTTGACAGTGCAATTTTTTGCAAAACATGCATACGTATTCTATTGTGGACCGTGCTACATAGTACAAGTTGTTCTCTGTTCAGTCTTTGCTTTATTACAGTTAGCTTTTGCATCAGTTTCAGTCAGTGGCCATGGTTGAATAACAGCAATGATGTATTTCACATGTTGTCTGCTGATGATGATGACAAATTGGATGGAGACAGCAACTACCCACTTTGGGCATATATAATGCAGCATGTTTTGGTTGCAAAAGGAGTGTGGAACATTGTGCAGGGTATGGATGTACGTCCAGGTTTGGTGGATGTAGGCTCTGTTGAGGATGTTACAGGTTCTAGCAGCTCTACTGTTGCTGCTGTTTTACCCACTGCTGAACAAGCTCATTGGGATGGTAAAGATGCGCAGGCTCATGCCTTGATTGCACTTTCTGTCAAACATAACATCACCCCACATATTCGTTCAGCTAAAACAGCAAAACAATCTTGGGATATTCTAGCTGGTTTGTATGCAGGTCGTAATGAGGCAAAAATCTCTTACCTACGTAAAGATCTAGAATCGAAGATTATGCAGGAAGATGATGACATGAATGTTTTTCATTCTCTTATGCAGACTGTTCTTGATGCTTTACCTGAGTCATATCAAACTTTTGCTTCCACGTGGAGACTTGTTACTAAGGACAGACCTGATGTTGTCAAGTATGATACTTGTCAAGTATGATACTTGTTACTTGTTACTAAGGACAGACCTGATGTTGTCAAGTATGATACTTTAGTTCAACAAGCTCTTGCAAGAAGCGCAGTCCAGGGCAAACAGGGCTAGGCAGCGTGCAGTTGATCAAGCATTTGTTGCTGCCCAGCAGAGAAGAAGTGGCAAGGCAGCCCCTTCCACTGTTTCTTCTCCTATTAGTAGGTCTACAACTTCTTCTCCTTCCATAGGTAGCAACAATAGGTGTGAGAAGGCTCTTGATAAAGGCAAGAAAAAGATCAGGTGCAACTATTGTAAGGCAAATGATCATATCATTAAGAATTTCCCTAAGCTAAAGGCTAAAGAGGCAAAGAAGAAAGAGTCAAATGCAGCCACAAGCGGATGCTTTTATAAATGCAGATTCTGCAAATGTTGTGCAGGATACAGAATGGGCGTTTAGCGTGTATTGCCAGTATGACCCATCTGTACATGATGCATGTTTGGCAGTTTCTGTTGACTCTCATGTATGGTATTTTGACAGTGATGCTACAAAGCACATTACCTCGCATCGTGGGAATACTGTCTATTGTCTGTCTCTACGCTTGCTAGACTTGGACTTGTCTTGAGGCTGTCCCTAATGGGAATACTGTCACATGTGCCAATAATGCCTCTTACCCAGTGAAGGGCATTGGTAAAATTATGCTTACTGCTGCAAATGGTAGCCCTTTCACACTTTCAGATGCTTTGTATGTGCCAGGGATAAAGAAGAATCTATTGTCTGTCTCTGTGCTTGCTAGACTTGGACTTGTAATCAAATTTGTGGATGACAGATGTACTATTCATGATTTGACTTCTGGTGATACGATTATTGTATCTGGCACCTTGTTTCGTGGGCTGTATAGGCTCAATTCTTATGACAAGTGTGTGGAAGATTTAGCAAATGCAATTTCTGATGAAAAGGCAGTTTCAAAAGCAAAACTATGGCGTGCTCGTTTTGGTCATCTGAACTTTGCTAGTTTGCTACGTTTGCAGAAATTTGATATGGTTGCTTCATTGCCCTCTCTTGAGGCACCATTGAAACATGTTTGTGAAGGTTGTATTTTGGGCAAAATGCAGCGTTCTGCGTTTCCAAAGGATGGTTCTGTGCGGGCCACTCGCAAATTGCAACTTGTACATAGTGATGTATGTGGGCCTATGCAAACTCCATCATTTGGTAAACACTTGTACTTCGTGACTTTCATTGATGATTACTCAAGGCATGCATGGGTATATCCACTGAAGGCAAAGTCCAAAGTGTTTTTGTGCTTCAAACAGTTTTTACTTATGGTTAAAAATATATCCAATTATACTGTGGGCACCCTCCGTTCTGATCGAGGGGGGAGTACATGTCTAAAGAGTTTGATGCATTTCTGGCTAGTCATGGGATAAAACACCAATGTACAGTGCCGTATACCCCTCAGCAAAATGGTGTTGCTGAGAGGAAAAACAAGTCACTTATGGAGATGGCATGATGTATGGTCAAGAGCCAAGCTTTGCCACATACGTTTTGGCTTGAGGCTGTCATGCGTGCTGCATATGTACTCAACAGGTCCCACTAAGGCCTTGCAATCTATTACTCCATACAAAGCTTGGCATGGCAGGAAGCCTTCTATTGGTCACTTACGTGTCTTTGGTTGCTTGGCCTATGCTTTAGTGCCTATGCAACAACGCAGAAAATTGGATGATAAGGCTGTCAAATGCATTTTTGTTGGTTACAGTGCTGAGAGCAAGGGTTACAGATTGTATCATCCACAGTCAAAGCATATCTTGATTAGTCGAGATGTTGTTTTTGTGGAAGATACTGTGCAGCCTTTGTTATCATGTACCAAAGAGACAGGTGTGAGCTCACGGGATGTATTTGATACATTGTTGCCTCTGTTTATAGGTGGGAATTCAAATGTAAGTCCTAATGAGGCAAATACTCAACCTATGCAAATTTCAAACGACATCATAGATCAGCCTATTTCTGATGTAGATTTACAGGATGTAATTCATGAGGATAGGGCTGAAAATGAGCAGGCTAGAGATATGCCTAAATGGCTGGTGCAAACCTTGCGTGATAATAAAATTGATACACCTATATCTAGTCGTACTCGTTCAAGTTTTCAGCATGCCTCTTATGCATCAGATTGTTATGCTTTGGCTGTGTCTAGTATGTGTGAAGAGGAAGAACCTCTTTCATTTGATGAGGCACAAAAATCAAAAAATTGGTTGGCTGCAATGCAAAGTGAATATGATGCTATAATGAAGAATGGTACATGGTCTTTGGGTGATTTGCCGATTGGTAAAAAGGCCATTGGATGTAAGTGGGTTTTTAAGTTGAAACGAAAGCCAGATGGCAGTGTTGATCGCTATAAAGCTAGACTTGTTGGCAAAGGGTTATGCTCAAGAAAAGGGCATTGATTTTGATGAGACCTTTGCTCCCACTTGTTGTATGACTACCATTCGTAGCATTTGTGCATTGGCAGCTCCTAATGGTTGGAATGTACATCAGTTGGACATAAAGATTGCGTTCTTGAATGGAGATTTGCATGAGGAGGTGTATGTATCGCAGCCTCGTGGTTTTGTTCAAAGAGGGCAGGAAAACAAAGTGTGCAGGTTGAAAAAGGCTTTATATGGTTTAAAGCAAGCTCCACGAGCTTGGTATGAAACACATGGTTTTCAGAATAGTCCAACAGAAAGCACTTTGTATGCTAAACATGTGGATGATGTACATCTAATCATTGCTCTCTATGTCAATGACATGCTCCTCACAGGACCAAATGAAAGTCATATTGCTGATTTTAAGGCTAATTTGAATGCCTCTTTTGAGATGTCAGATTTGGGGCATTTGCATCATTATTTGGGAATACAATTTAAGCAGTGTGATGGAGGTATTACTTTGTGTCAGTCAAAGTATATTGAGACATTGTTGCGGAGATTTGGCCTTGAAGACTGCAAGCCTATTGCTACTCCAATGGAGAAGTTGAGTCTTCATGATGCTGGAGATCACTTTGATGTCACACTCTATCAGACAGCTGTTGGTTGCCTTATTTATGTATGCATTGCGAGGTCGGACATTCAGTTTGCAGTCTCACAGGTGAGCAGGTTTATGCATAGCCCAGGGTCTCAGCATTGGAAAGCAGTTAAATGCATCTTTCGCTACTTGAGTGGCACCATACATCTTAAGTTGTTTTATCCCAAGGGGGGATCGTTGCCGCCAGATTTACATGATTTTTTGGACTCAGATTGGGCTGGTTGCTATGACACAAGAGTGTCCACAAGTGGTTTTTGTTTCATGCTCGGTAGCTCATGCATATATTGGTTGAGCAAGAAGCAACCTACTGTGGCCACTTCTAGTTGTGAAGCTGAGTATAGGGCAGCTTTCACAACTACGGTTGAGTGTGTGTGGCTCAGACGGCTTATGGCTGACTTGGGTGTTGGACAGGAGTCTGCCACCTCTATCTTCACTGACAGTCAGAGCGCATTGGCAGTTGCGAGAAACCTAGTTTTTCATGTTTGCACAAAGCACATTGAGGTGCATTATCACTATGTCAGGGAGAGACTCTCATCAGCAGGAGAGATCAGCTTGGCCTATGTGCCAACACAGGACAACCTCGCCGATCTTTTCACAAAGGCGCTTCCTCGTGAGAAGTTTGAAACTTTCCGCAAAGCTTTGGGCTTGCTCCCCTTTGTGGACTGATCTACTTTGGGCATGGCACTCCCCTATACATGAGTGCCAGCTCTCGTTCACACCATCACTCCCAAGGGGGATTTGTTGCCATATATATAGGCAGTGATGTGTGTGAACACACTTAGGACCGTCGAGGCACTTTTTCCCTCTTTAGGAGGTTTTTTCCCCCGGCTTGTATATACGCCCATTCTTCTAGGGCTAACTTATTACATGGCCTACCCAGGAGAATAGTAAGTGATCGAGATCCCAAGTCCATGTCAAGATTCTGGACTGCATTCTTCAAAGCAGAAGGAACTTTCTTGGATCTCAGCAAAGCTTACCACCCCGCAATTAATCCGCAAGGATATAAAAGTTGCCCAGGATAGACAGAAGCAGTATGCAGATATAAGAAGAGGTCAGACAGGAAATTCGAAAAAGCAGATATGGTCTTCATTCGAGTATGCCCCAAAAGAAGTTCTCTATCTCTTGGGAAGTACAAGAAGTTATCCCCCCAGATACTGTGGGCCATATCTGATTACAAAGAAAGTAGGTGACTTAGCCTATAAATTTCTTCTACCTCCTCATCTCAAAATACATAATGTATTTCATGTCATCCTACTTTGAGATGTAGGGAGGAGAAAAGATTAATCCAAATGTAGGGAGGAGATAAATTGAAGAATAAAAGAAAAACTCCCAAAAATGAGTAAATGCTCACATAAGATGAAGAGTGGACTAAGGACCAAAGAAAACAATTAAAAAACTAAATTTTGACACCTCAGAGTGGGGATCTCCCCTCATGAAGGAGGCACCTTTTTTCTCATCACTACAACCCAATTTTTAATCCATAAAATGAGATATTTCATCTCTCCTCTCTCCTATTTCAAAACTAGATCCAAAAAGTAAGCTGAATTGATCCAAAAATGGTCGAAAATTGACCAAACTAATCTAGAAAATTCTAAAATCAATTTTCTTGGTTAGAGGCTCACTTTTTCCTATAAATAGAAGCATCCCCCTTTGTAAAAGCTTAATGGTGTGTTTATGCACTGTTACTCTACTCCTGTCTCCTGAGCCATCTACATTGAATTTCTTAATAATTTAATTGTTTTTGGCCTAATCCTCTCCAAAGTGAATTGGTGGCCACTCTTGCTTTAAACAAGAGTAGAACCCTCAATCCCTCAAGCCAAAAGAGAGCTTACAAGCTCCATGCAAGCTAATTTTCTTACTTATTTACAAATTTTAAATCTATGATTTTCTTGATTTTTATGTTTTGCAGTTAATTAAATTAAATTCAAATGCTATGCCTTAATGAAAAGGCCACCCCCTTCTCTTCTTTACATTCTAGCCTTTCTTAATCCTAGAAAGGCCACCCCCTTCTCTTCTTTACATTCCAGCCTTTCTTAATCCTAGAAAGATTAACTAAGGAATTAATTAAACTCTTCTTATTGTTTACTCTCTTGAATTTAGAAAATTATGTAGATTAGAGTTCTATAAATCTAATTTGGGTTAATTTAAGTCAAATAAAGAATGATAAAAATGAGAAATGGTCAGCCATACAAAGGAGGTTATGGCAAAATTTTCCAGAATTTTGTGGAAAAGAAAGTTTGTTTGTATGTTATTCCAAAAGAGTAATTCCCACCATTTTTGCATCTAAAAGAAATATTCTAATTACTCCATGTACATATTCACGTATGAATATGCATGGATATCACTGATATTAATTATTAAATTTGATTTTTATGTATAGAAAGATGCATAAAGAAATTTTTTATTATAAAAGTGTTATTCTCATTAAATTTGATTTTCATGCATATAAAGATGTATAAAGGAATTTTTTTTATTATAAATGTGTTATTCTCATTAAATTTGATTTTTATGCATAGAAAGATGCATTAAGGATTTTTTTTATTACAAAAGTGTTATTCTCATTAAAATTGATTTTTATGCATAGAAAGATGCATAAAGGAATTTGTTTTTATTACAAAAGTGATATTCCTATTAAAATTAATTTTTAAGCACAGAAAGATGCATAAAGGAATTTTTTTAATTACAAAAGTGTTATTCTTATTAAAATAGATTTTTATGCATAGAAAGATGCATAAAGGAAATTTTTTTATTATAAAAGTGTTATTCTTATAAATATAATTTCTATGCATAGAAAGATGCATAATGGAAATTTTTTTATTATAAAAGTGTTATTCCCATTGAAAATTTTTTTTATGCATAGAAAGTTGCATAAAGGAATTTTTTTATTATAAAAGTGTTATTCTTATTAAATTTAATTTCTACGCATAGGAAGAAGCATAATGTTAATTTTTTTATTATAAAAGTGTTATTCTCAATAAATTTGATTTTTTATGCATAGAAAGATGCATAAAGAAAATTTTTTAATTATAAAAGTGTTATTCCATTGAAATTGATTTTTATGCATAGAAAGATGCATAAAGGAATTTGTTTTATTACAAAAGTGTTATTCCTATTAAAATTGACTTTATGCATAAATAGATGCATAAAAGGATTTTTTTAATATAAAAGTGTTATTCCCATTGAAGTTTATTTTTATGCATAAACAGATGCATAAAGAATTTTTATATCAAAATTAGAATTCTCTTAAATTCTATGTTTAAATTCTATGAGTATTTGATAAATGAATAATTAATTACTCTTTAATTACTCTAAGCGAGAAATTTCTATCGTTTTATATTCACATGGATTGTAAAAAGAAAATTCAAGAAATCTATCGAGATCCAAATATTCAGATAAATGATTAATTTATTCTTTATTGGAATTCATAACTAATTTAGAAATCAGTTAAGTAAATATTCAAAGAAAGAAATTCAGTAAAATAGTAAATTCATAACTAATTTAGAAATCAGTTAAGTAAATATTCAAAGAAAGAAATTTAGTAAAATAGTAACTGAATTATCAAACCTTTTCGAGAAAGATAGTTCAGGAAAAATCTTATCCGACTCGAACCTTGAATCAAACTATGACCAAGACCAAACTCTTTTGTCAGTTTCGAGGAAAGGTGTGACCAGTTTAGAAAAATACTCTCAAAACTCTCGCCAAATCTGAAACTAAGTTTGAGACCCTTCAAATTCATATGTGGATCAAGGTTCTAGAATTCAAGGAATTCTGGTATGAAATTCAGAATTTCGATCAAGAAGTTTTGGGGATATTCATTCAAGAAATATTCATTGTATTCAAAAGAAAATCAAACTGAAGACTTGCATAGAAACCATGTTTTCTTAAAGGACTGTCTTAAGCCACAATGCTGGAGGAAGCATTTGGTATATGTTTTTCTAAGGGAAGTTCGGTTGCAACAGCTGGTGGGGAGTGTTCAAAGGACGGCTCACGTGGCAAAGCCTGCCCAGGTATTGACCAGCCTCGGTATGGTTGAAAAATTGTGTGCTTCCAGTACGATGACGAAGCGGTCCCTGAGTGAAGTGCCAGGACACCTAAGGAGGATCCTGGAGGTTTCTAACCATGCGATGCATGGGCTCACGATGCCTAGGACACCCATATGTATGTCGTGGAAGATATATAGGATGGACAAAATGATTATTGTAATCTGTTACTAGATCTCGCTGTTGCTGGACAAAATGATTATTGTAATCTGTTACTAGATCTCGCTGTTGACCAGTGGATCTCAAAACGGAGAGTCCAAAGTGATACTGTTTTTTGAGAAACAAGGGATTGGATGGAAATTTTAAGTTATGATATCTGTAACCAATAACTGTTTGTCAATGGATTATTTTATATGTTAAAGTTTTAAAGAGAAGTGTGTGCGTATCTACTGCCACTGGAGTGTTCTGTGAGGTGTCGCTTGAATCATCCTCCTTAGTTGTGACACTTTTCATGGGCTTTCTTTTTTGTCTTCTTTCTTGACTTATTTTTTCTCCCATTTTGGCCAGCTCGACCCTCAAACTTCTCTTCAATTTTTGCCTGCTTTGTGCTCATTGCTGCATGGATGTTCAGCTTAAGCCCTTGGACAAACCAATCTGTAACTTTTTGCATTGAGGGTCAAGTTTGTTCCGCCACTTTCTACCTCAAGCTCAGCAGTTTTGTTGCATAGGCCTCTAAATCCATGTCTTCTTATCGGAGTTCTCTCATTTGATCCACATAGTTGAGTTGTTGACTTTATCTTGTGGAATCTCCCCAGAAAAGCAGTCATGACCTCTTCACAAGTCTGGAAATGGTTGTTTTGGTATCTAGACACCCACTCCGTGGCTCTGTCTTTGAAGGTATTCATGAAAGCATCTTTGCGGATTTCACTAAGCTCTGGTTCTTCCACATCCCAAGGTCTGGCCACTTTCTAGTATTGCTCAAACCTCCTTACGTGTAGATCTGCATCTTCCCCTTTCTCTCCTAAGAACACTGGGAAATTTTTGGCTATTGATGCCATGGATTCCTTGAACCTTTTCTGAGGGCTTCGTTGTTGTGGTTGTTCTTCCTAGTTTTGTTGCTCCACTCTTCTTGGGCTTTTTGGACTTGGACTGTGCACAACTTCTAGCTCTTAGCACTCCTTTTCTTGGTCCAAATTGTGCTTGAAATCTGACGCTCCCTCTTGCTCGTGTGGGGTTGTAAAAGTTTTTGCACTATCTTCCTGATTGGAACGGTGCAAGACACTTCCAGCTGCAAGCTTCCTAGAGGGTTTCTCGGAAGGCATTACTTTTCTCCATTCTCAGGTTCACAATCATGTGGAAGGCATGCCTAACTCCATTTTTGTTGGTTGGGTTGTGTGGTGGAAGGTTTTTTGCACTAACTTGCGTACGCAAAAAATCCCCTCCATGTTATGGCTTCTCCGCCCGCAAACTTGTTTTAGGGACTAATTCTAGCAAGATCAATTTAAGCGGAACCAAAACTTTCTCTTTCAGAGTTTCGGTGCAGAATGCTTCTCAATGGAGACTTTTCTACTCCGTCGCAATTTCCCAAAAAGGAAAGATTTCCGGCCTAGTTACGGTAGAGGTTTCCCTCAACATGGAAGTTTTCCAATGGAGTTATGGTAGAGTTTCCCAATAGGATCACCATGTGTTTCTCGCCAATTTTCCTCTCGATGGAATGGCAAGACAGTGATCTAAAGTAACAAACTAGTTAGGCAATGCCATGAGAGGCGAGTAGCCACCTGTCAAAACTTCTAGATTCAAACACCATCTCTAGAGTGGTCATGGTGGGGACACTCAGAACACCACTCTCACTCTGCTCTCACTCTGCTACATAAATCTCTCACTCTCTCTCTGCTTTAGAACTCCACACAGTCTCACTTTACTACATAACTCTCTCACTCTCTCTCTAGTGCACAACATGTTTATTAAAATAGAGACACGTCACTCTTATTCAACACATTATAGAGAGTAAGAGAGAGACATAATGAGTGGCAACATTTCTCTTTGTTTACTGGATTACATTCGGAATCATTACAGAACTACTGCTCGACATAGAGATTACTACTTCCTAAGGACTGTGACCATGTTTTACTTATCACTACTGGGGCTGTCAACTATTAGGTGTGAGCTATTAGTAGCATGCAACCCCTTGCAGTAGTGATTAGCCACCCTTTTAAGCTTTGTCTTCTTGATCTTGGAAATGGCTATTCTGGTAGTTACAGCCCGCCACCTCCACACATGTAGTACCAAGGTGGTGCTCACGACATGGGAAGTGGTCCAACTGTGCACTCTATCACCATTGAGCCGCCGAGCACAATAGGGACCCTGCATGACATCAAAATATACAAACAAGAAGCAAGCAGTCATTAATAGCAAGCACCCATGTGATCTAGCCACTCGAGTCCCCCAGTGCTAGACACATGCTCTGAATCTAGCTAACACGTCGGTGCAACTATGGCCCCTATTCTGGCTTCATATGCACGCGAGTTGTAGCTTCTCTCATTTCATCAATGTCAATGAATTATCAAAAGATTTGAACAAATATAATATCTCGTGTTCCCACATGACATGCTGGGAGAACCATGTGCATATTCGAGAGTCATAAGGATAAAAGAGCTACAAAATCAACATATAAATGATAAAATTATGATATAGTAGAGACACTCTTGAAGTGCAAACATATTCGATGTGTAACAAAGTGGAATGGTCTCATATGAATAATGGGCCCAAGGTCAATCGACCATGCCCATGGACAACACTTATGATAGTGTGAAAAGGCGGTCTTGTATATAGGCCATATGAACCATATTTTGGTACCTTTTTGATAATCAAGAATATACAAGTCTTATGCTCTCTTCTTTCTCTAATCCTAGGCTAAAGTCTATAATCTAGACTAATCCAAGGCTAATGAGACTAATTAGGGTAAATCTAGGTTGCCACTTTCTTTCATTGGTATTAGAGCCTAGTCTTTGATCCATTTTCTTCATGATTTCAAGAAAAATTTGAGAAGTTCTTAGATTTCCTGATTTTCTTGGACTTTCTTGATTTCTTAATCAAGAAATGGGCATGGTGATTGTGGGATGATGGGAATCTCTTTTATTTTTGGTTTGTCTTAAGCTTTTTTTGGGGGGGGGGTATGGATCACTGTGGACCAAAATCTAGGGTAGCCGCTCAAATTTAAAAAGAGGGGACCAAAATTGGGAGAAGATTACTGTTAATCTTGATTAGCACTAATCAAAACGTTTGCATCTTTGTCCCCTTTCTTGGTGCTTGATCCTTGATGGCTATGGAGACCTTTCATGTGCTTAATCTTTTCCATCACATGGCTCTGTAGATTAGCCATGCTTAGAGCTTTACAATGAGCCTTCTCTTGCCCCTTAGAATCGCGATTCCACGTCGTTAGGCTACACTGTCCTATGCTGCATTTCTTCAAGTGTTGTGGCATTTCATGGCTATTAATAACCAAAGCTTAAGCCCAAGCTTAGTTTAAACCATAGTGGTGGCTATGGTACAAATTGTGGCCATGGGGATGCATTCAAGTAGCATGCTATTCATGGAGGATGGAGCTCGAAAATTGATCACAATGGAGGGCAACAACACTCAAGAAGCTTTCTTAGGCGTGTAAGACAAGCTTCAATCCATTAATGTTTCATTTCTTCCCTCTTTTGCATAGTTGGGAGTTCATGGAGAAATTAGGGTTCCTTATCAAAATTTTCAGAAATTTCTTCATCAATCTTCTTAATCATGCTTGGCTATATGCATACGAGTGATCAATTTGTGCATTAGTGAGGGATTTCATGAGCAATTTCCTTTTCTTGTAATTTTGAAATTTCTTTAAAAAAATAGGGTTTCCTGCATGCTTTCATGGGATCCAGGGCATTCACTCTCATCAATAAGCCTTCCTCTATCCTCCTATATCATCCTTGCATCAAAATGAATAGGAAAATTAGGGTTATTGGAGAAACAAGGTTTTAGGAAAAGTGCTCTAAAATTAGGGCTTACCTTGGACTTTTCTTCATTTCACATGCATGGACATATGCCATGGGTCTCATTGATCATGCTATGCATTGGTTACATTAAGGGGAGTGCATATACCCAAGTGTGGATCATTGAAGTCAAGTTGTCCTTCTCTTTTGGAGTTTTTTAATGTATCTTGCATTGAATTGTGTCCACTTGGAGCAATGGGAATTGATGACATCAAGGAGCATAATTGTATTCCTAAATAACCTCTTCTATGACATTAATCTCATACATTGGATAGCCGTGGCATGCAACTATAAGTGCCAATTATAAGTCAATTCATATACACTTTCAAGTTCATGCTATACAACTCACACACACTTGTATTCACATTTAAATTCCTATAGTAATTAAGTGATGTGTGAGGGTACCTCGGCGTTTGGTGGAGAAGCCAAGGGGAGTGTGTCTAGAATCCACATTGCTAGTGAGTGCCTTGGAAAAGTGGTAAGGTGGAGGATTAGGTACCTTGGCCCCAACTTGTGCCTAGTTTTGACCTAGGTACAAGGGTAGGAAGAGCTTGGCCGGGAGATCGAAAAGCTTCAATGCTCTACATCGACTCTCAAGTGCTTATAAAGTATGAATTTTGTTGGTTAAAGGATTGGCAAGCATGTGATTTAGTTTTGCAATTGATTTCCAATCAAGTTGGGATTGAGATTTGGTTGCACAAACAAAGGAGATGCTGTTGAAACTTGGTCAAAATTCATGCATAAGTGCAATCTGAAACCCTAATTCAGTCCACAATTGACGGAGTTGATTTGAAGGGCTATACATATCTTGAAATCTTGTACTAAGGGCTACAATTAAAGCTATCAAGCACGATTGCTTGTCCAATTGGAAGATTCTATAGAAAGGTTAAAGTGCGGCCCAATCAGAAGTAGCACTTCAAATTGGCAAAGTGAGCATAGGGTTAGGTTCTCCATACCCTAAGCTTCCCATCTAGCCTTAAACCTCACCATTCGGACACCCAAGCTATCTGCTACACCCATTTTTCCACAAGATATCCTGTTTTTATGTAGAAATTAGGGTTTCTAGACTAAACCAATTTTGACATAATAGCTAGATAGTATGCTCTGCCTCATTCCAGCAAGCTAAAGACTTCCAAGAATTGGACTTCGTTTTTTTGGTCAAAGTAGCAACTTACTCACCGGTTGACTTTCCAAAGAAGTCAAAACAGAGAGTACTTGTGCATTAACCTTGGTCAAAGTGATCAGACACAGGGGTTCTACATGTCATTGCCTCTTTATAGAGATAAAGAGCTTGTAAATCGGAGTTTGGGAACATATCCAACTTGAATTTGGTCATTTTCTAATGGCATCCAAGTCAAAGACCAAGGCTACTTTCAAGGAAGTGGTTGAGCATGAGGGGTGTGTTCCAGAAGCAAGGCAAGATGCTCAAGAGCATGTACAAAGTAATGTTGACTTGCATCAAGGGTCTCACATACCACAAGGTGCTATGGAGAATCTAGGGATTGTGCAATTGATGGAGAAGATGTATTTTGACCAACAAAATACTATGAGCCAAATGCTAAAGCTTATGGAGAGCCTAGGCCAAAAATATGATGCAAGTGGGGAAAAATTATTTAACCGCGCTGAGATAAAAGATTTTTAGCCATGAATCAACAATTCCAAAGAGTTAGTGACACCTTGCATGAAGGATTTGTTGAGATGAAGGAAGGGTTCACTAGCTTAAGGCAAGAATTGGGTAAGGGGAAAGAAGTCTCCACCAATGATCCAATGGTTTCTCAAGCATTGGGACCCCAACCTCTTGGATCTACCAATGATCCAATGGTTTCTTAAGCATTGGGACCCCAACCTCTTGGATCTACCATAGGCACTTCGAATCCAAATTCCACACATCTACCTCAAGTTAGTCCTCATCAACTTGAATCAAGTCATGGGCTTCCTAAGATGCACCAAGGTGGAACAAGCACATTTGGAATGTCGATGCGAGCATAGACCGCATGCTCATCATCGAGGTGGTGATAAAGATGAGTTTCAGGGAGTGAAGGACAAGTTGACTTTTACCAAGTTCAAGGGTTAAGGCTCAACCAATGAGGAGTTTGAAGAATGGATTGACAAGATGGAGCTTTACTTTGAACTTAGTTCTCCTAGTCATAGGGCCAAGGTGTTGTTTTCTGCATCTAGTAGAAGGTTATGCTCATGCATGATGGTGGCACTTGAATGCTCATGGCTATTTAATCACTACTTGGCATGATTTCAAGAATGAGAGGAGGAGAACCTTTGTTTCAACCCTCAATAAATCAAGGATGGTGGAGAAATGGGATGATCTTACTCAAACGGGCAATGTCAAGGACTATGTGCACAAGTTTATGAAGTTTTCAATTCATGTGGAAGGCTTGAGTGAGGAGTACAAATTGAGAAAGTTTATCAAAGGGCTGAAAAACAACATTAAGGTTGATGTGGATACTCAAGACCCGACACAATCAAGGAGGCCATGCTTCTTGGTGGAGATCTATGAGGCAAAATATACACATGCTAGTGGATCAAGGCATGGATTTAGGGCTGATATTGGCATCTAACAAGAGCAAGGTTTTGGGAGAA
Source organism: Cibotium barometz (assembly GCF_041138505.1). Lineage (NCBI taxonomy): Eukaryota > Viridiplantae > Streptophyta > Polypodiopsida > Cyatheales > Cibotiaceae > Cibotium > Cibotium barometz. The sequence goes on along the minus strand of NW_028229443.1, from coordinate 225,255 downwards.
GATTGTATTAATGACTTGAAGGAAAAGGGTTTATGCTTTAAGTGTGGTGACAAATGGAACAAGGATCATTGGAAGGTTTGTAAAGCCAAGAAGATGACCTTAAGCATGATTCTCACTGAACCCTGCCATGAAGACATTAAGGAGGATACCGATGAGTATGAGAAGTACTTTGAAAATGCTAACAATGAAGTTGAGGATGTAGAGAAGGATGGTGAATCCCCCTTTGATATGGGTGGATTAAAGGGTGGAGGGAGTTGTTAACTATGATGATGGGCTACCAATGCCTATGTGAGCTTATCATGACAAAGACAATATGGCTACTCTATGCAACATCTCAAGTAGTGCCTATGCTGGTTACAAAGGAGCCAATGCATTAAGGTTGAAGACATGAATTAATGGAAGGGTGGCACATGTTTTAATTGATAGTGGAAGCACACATAACTTTATCAACACCAAATCCATGTGCAGCCTCGAATTATAGCCCATAGCTTTATCTTTGTGGCATGAGATTCAAGTGGCTAATGGGGCAAAGATGGATTACACAATGGTATGCAAGGATGCGAGGTTGATTCTCACAAATTATTATACTTGCAAGGCTGATTTACTTGTATAAAATATGGGTCCTATTGACATTGTTTTGGGATGCAATTGGTTGGAAACTCTTGGGTTGTTTCACATGAATTTACAGCAAGGGTATATGAGTTTTATGCATGGAAACCATGAGGTTACATTGACCGAAACTTGTGTTCCAAGTATCAAGATGATCAATGCCACACAACTCAAGAGGGAGCTAAAGAAGATGGGATGTATATATGTTTTACAGCTTTACAAAGAGGAAGGCCTCTACCTCTAGAACCAATTCACCCAAGACCTCACATTGCTAGATAAAGTGAACGAGACTCGGTTTGGGAGGCGAAAGTTAGCCTTCCATGGTTCATCATAGTCATCGTAAAATTTTCTCCGAGGTGATAGTAGGCGATGACTTAATTTCATCCCCCTTCAGAGGCACAGCCCCCTAGGGAAGGGTCAATGCACATTCCCCTTAAAAGGCACCGTTTCCTAGGGAAGGATCAATGCACATTCCCCTTAAAAGGCACCGCTTCCTAGGGAAGGATCATTGCACATCCCCTTAAAAGGCACCGCTTCCTAGGGAAGGATCATTGCACATCCCCCTTCACAGGCATTGCCTCCTAGGGAAGAATCAGTGCACATCCCTTACACATTGGCAAATCCAAGCCCATCTCACAGCAGTGAGCACGAGCTGATCGAGTGTGAATATCGCTCGTGGGACATAACAAGCTGTCTCATGTGAATTCACGGCCTTAACATAGCAAAGCCAACAAGATCTGTCTCCATGGGTTTTTATGCAATTTTTTCCTTCTTGGTTGGGTGATTGTGGCAATGCAAAAAGTTAAGCCTTTTGAAAAGGAAGATGAATCCTTAGTTACCTATGGTTTGATGTCATTGAGATGTTGCACTAAGCATGAACATGGAAGTAATTTCCATCCCATTCAGTCTTGCAAACCTTGTTTGAAGCTTTTGTGGAAAAGTGTCCATAGTTGCCAAGACATGAATCCAATTCTCAAAGGAGTCGTCAGGATCTAGGCTCTTAGTTCTTATTCTCATCTCTCAACATCTTGTTGCAACATTTACACATGTTGACCGAAGCGGGTTCAAATAGTTGTGTCCAATTCATTAACAAGTATGCCTTAACCCATGAGATGAGCCTTCCTAGTTTTCAAGTTTAGTTTTAAGGACTAGTTACCTTTTCATATGTAAATGTGATTGGTTTCCCAATCATTAATAAGCCTTGCTTCTCTCATGTAAGGCCTTCTAAGAATCATGGTTACAACCCTTTTCTCTAGAAATCCATCACCATGAATGTGGGGTGAAAATATAGTGTGAAGGTCTTAAACTTTGTGTTTGCTTGTGTTCCCATCGACAAGCTTGACCATGAGGCAATACGTACTAGCCTAGAGGTGGGCCTTCCCAAGCCTCCTAGCAATTCTTGATTTCTATTCTAACACCAAGACCACCATCCAAGCTCACAGAGAGATTATCATTTCTTTGTATTCGACAGGTAACATGCATTTATTTTGTATAAACAGGTAACATGCATTTATTTTGTCACTTTCAAAATAGTGCCCTAGCTTGTTCACGGGCACCTTTGGATGTCCTTTGGTTTTAGTTATGGAGGGGGAGTACTCAATGTGGCACAACTTATCCTCTTTCTCTTCAGGTTAGGTTCAAGTGTCTGGGTTCAGAGGTTCCCATTCATCCAGTCATATAAGACTCTCTAAAATTGAGGATTTTCTTATGAAAGAGAAGTTATTGGAACTTGGTAAGAAGGCTATGATATAAACTCCGAGTAAGCCAAGCTTTGCCATGCACTTATAACTAACCTCGTCACCTTTTAGGTACATCTCTAGATGGGGGGACCATGGTGAGCGCAAGCATGGCTTGTACGACTGATCACTTGGATAACATTGACCTTGCAAGTATCTCCAAAGAGCTTCAATACACGTAACCTTTGCTTCAACTCTAATTTAATATAGCCACATCTTGCCTCAGCCAACTTATCAAAACCAGGAAGAAGCCCAATCTCTAAGCATTAAGCTAAAGGCCTAAGCATAATATCCTATCGTGTGCCAAGAAGGTATGGATCGCCATCTTCCCATGCTAATAAAAGGGTGCGGGCTACTTCTACCAACCGCCTGAATTTGAAGGGCCCAAGCCATTTCCACAATAGAAGGAGGCTTTGTAGAAGGAGGCTTTGTATGAATAACTTCTACATCATATATACCTTTCATGTGGCCTTGACAAGGTACCTACTACCATTAGAGCTGCCCAAAGTTGATCACCAATATATTTTCTACATCTGGTTCTGGATTGGTCCAAAATCTACCACTTAACGCCAACTTTATGGTGTATCTTGGACCATCCACATCTCTCCGACCCAATAGCAACTTGGGCCACCGGCATGGATGGGTGATGTGAGGATGCCATGGAAGATATCAATCCACACGATTTCTTTGTAGCACAATGAACTATGGTACAAGATATCTTATTTATTTATTTATTTTAAAAGTTAAGACGATTTTCATTACACGAGGGTCCCGCATACCCTTCTTACAAACACACACACACCTACGAGTTTAAGAGGTACAAAGTAACTCCATGGAGTCGTGGATCGAATCCAAGACCTTGGGTTACACGCCATCCACTTTAACCAGCTGACCTACCGTTTGCTGGTTATGGTGCAAGAGATCAATCCATACTACTGGCAACATTATGAACATTCACGTGCCGCTAAAGACAACACCACGCGTAGTAAAATTATTCTGAAAAAGAGCAGTGTTTTCACAGCGGCGTACCAGTCATGGCAACATTGATAGGTTTAGGCGGTGGAGTTCGCGGCAGGGTGGTACAGTCCAGCCTGCGCCTGAGGGCAGCCGGCGGTGGCAAGGCCGCCACCAAGGCCTCCCCTGCCAAGTCCAAGAAGGTCAAAGCAGAGACCCCCGTGGGCCCGACCGTGGACAAGGAGATCCGGGCCAAGGCCGTGCTGGGCGCCAACATTTTGAAGGAGGGTACGGACCCTTCCATCCGCCCCGACGCTGACTATCCTGCTTGGCTCTTCACCCTTCTCCACCGTCCTCTACCCCTCAGCGAGCTCGAGCGTCGTAACCCCGAGGCCATGACCATGCAGGAGCTCCAGCGCTTTGTCAAGCTGGACAACCGCAGGAGAGTTAAGGAGAACAACTCCCTCAAGGCCAAGACATGAGGTAAATTCTCTCACATTTCTCATCATCACTCTTTTTTAGCTTTCTTCCTCTCTTTAGGTGTGTCCAGCTACAGAGAGTCTATTATCGGAATTGTACAAGTAAAATTACTGCAACCTTTGAAATACAAGACGTATCCCTCCGAGTTATTGTAGTACTACTGCTGACATCTAGATGCACCTTGGCCGTTAAAAAGACCTTCCACTCTTATGTTCATCTGTATCAGTATACGTACTTGGCTCACTAAAGGGCCTAGTCTCCTAAGCATACTTACATCTTCTTAATTCTTAAATTCCTGGCAATCTCGATTTGCTAAACTAGAGTTGAAGGGTTTTAACCTAGGCTAGGATGATGGACCGAGATTACTAGGCCCTGAGGCTTTTTGGAAGGCACAAAAAGATGGCCATGAGTGAACAATAAGCACAAGGTAGATCACTGGGGTAGCGCCTTTGGAAAGGGAGCAAGGATAGGACACTGCGTGAAGCAACAGCATGTTTAGAATAGGATAACCTTTGGGTAGGATAAAGTTGAAGGAGAATGCTGTAGCTGAAGCTCAGTAGCCAAGTATCAATGCAGCTACAGATTTATATTGAAAAAAGGTTAATTTTAAATATGCAAAGGAGTTTTAGATATAGGCCTTGAGCGCATGTGATATACTAGGTTTACATATAGTGAACTCCCCGAGAGGCCATGCAAGAGCATGATAGCTTTCCCTTAATAAAGTTAGAGATTCACATCCAAGGGTTTGGTCATTGGCGAGGAAATATCTATATATTTACAGGGCTTGTTTGAACTTGTAGAGAGCCTTCTTCAATGGGTGTAGTCCACTTTTTTAAGCGGAGTCCCCAAAACTTGGCGGTTGTTTTACATGTACCTTCTTAAAGTTTCTTGTTAGGAAACTAGTCCATTTGATACATCGGCTATCCTCCTTAGACTGCTCATGCAAATGATAGTTTCGCCTTATAGATAGGAGCCTTTGAGAGCTAGGCTCTCCTCAAGAAAACGCACAATCTCTGAAGTAGAAGTGTCCTCCACAGGTACCAAGAGTGCCACCAAAGCCTATAACACCAAATACCCCCTCTGCAAAGGAGCAAATCCACGGGAGAGGAAAAACGCAGCAAAGGAAGCTGCTGTCCTGAAGAAAACAGGCTGCCTATGTCCCAAACTCCATGTGGAATAGAAGAAAACTGGTCAAACAGTACTTGAAGGCTGAATTGATGAAGCCAAACTGAAGGGCGCAGCAACCAGTAGGTTCAGTGGAACCGGCCTTCAGAAATTTGACGGGCGGTGAAACAAACACTCGCACATAAAACACTTCAACGCCATTGAGGACCTAGAAAAGGAAAACAAACAGGGGGAGCTAGAGTGCTCCTGCAAATAGTACACGGACACCGATTGGCCCCAAAACGCAGTGGCACCCCTTGCGGTATTTCTTTAATTGATTATAAGAGCTTTGATTACAATAAGGCTGGGAACTCAGCCGTCATAGTAGAACTCTTGAAGCCTGCAAATACCTTGCATCATGGCTTCATATCCACCGGCATCCACAAACAAGTCCAACTATTGTTCTCATCAAAAGACTCTCACACATTGAGTCCTGCATACAGAAGCTTTCTCCCATGATCAGGGCTGCCACAACCATCCATAGCCTCTCACCCTACGAACAACATCACACCCTAACACATCCAGTGCTTCTGCATCACAACACAGACTCCCAAACTGTCTCTCAAAAGAGAACTCGCATCACTCCCCTGCCCAATCAGTATCAAGGCTGTACCAAACATGTGTCCATTCCTGTACCTTGTGCCTGCATGTGACCTATCTCCTGGAGAAACCCAATTACATGTTTCCTCGAGAAACCTACGACTTGTTTCCCATGAAACCCTTAGGCCTGTTTCCCTTTGAAACCTTTGTCCTGTTTCCATACAGAACCATTCACAGCACCATTCAACAACAGTGCCACAACGGCATACATCTAGTTACCTGTTCCCTCATGAAACATCTGGAAACATAGAGATGCCCATAACTGTAGGTCCCTCTGTTCCTTTCTAGCAGGAAGAAAACAATATGCTCCATGAGCATGCAGCCATGCGAGCTTGCTTCACTCCCATGCCAAGAAACACATTCAAGTGACCTGTACTTGCAGCCAACCAAAACATCCCATAAACAATCTCAAAACAGTCCTGGCTCTGCGCCTCCTTCAGCCCGCTCCTTCCAAGAGAGAGAGAAAGATAGGGAGAGACTTGCTCAGCCTGACTGTGTTCAGCCCAGCACCTCCCCTCCTGAAACGGCCTGTAGTCCTGGCCGCCTTCTATGGGTGGGAGAGAGGGAGATAAAGAAAAGTCCTGCGCCTACAGTCCAGCCCTTGCCTGCTGCTGTCCAGCTGGACACAACGCTCCCTGCTCCCCACCGTTATTCTGCAGCCAGCCGCCTGTAAACTCCCCGACCAGCCTTCCAAAGGCGTGTGGAGAAAAGTGCGTACTGTTCTGTCCAGCAGCGGCCTACAGTTCCCCTTGTGCGTGGAGAAAAGCATGCATTGCTCTGTCCAGCGCTGCCTGCAGCCGCCTGTTTGCCAAGAGAGAGAGAGAGAGAGAGAGCATGGCATGCTGACACCTGTACCTGCAGCGGCTGTTCAGTCCGCCTGCAGCCAGTCCAACAGCCACCTAGCACCTTCCCTTCTGCAACCTGTCAGAAGCCTGTCCTTGCAAAGGAGAACCATCCCACAAGTGTTCCTCTGTCCAGCAGCTGCCTCTGTGCAAAGGAGGAAACCGGCGTGTAAGAGCAGTCCTCCTAAGCGGAAAGCACACCTTCATCAAGAGATAGGCGCCCCTTTCTGCTTACCAGCCCCTCTTTTTCCAAAAAGCACACGTGGCCCCAATAATAGCATATGGGCCACGTTTTATTTCATATATGGCATTATAATGTTTTTAAGCGTCAGCAGCAGTGCATCGGTTGTACAGTATTAGAACCCAGTAGGATGATATTTGTCGTACGCCGTGATCCCATTGTAAATCCTTAGTCTAGGATAAGTCAAGCACGAGCTACGTAGGTCATTCCTCAACCTCAGCGGGTTGGTCAATCAGTCAGTCAAGTCCCTTAACCCACTTGGAGAGAATCATTCATGCATGTAGAGTCAGTAGAAGCCTTAGGGTTTGCATCAGAAAGCACTCTGCATCCTGCATAATATGCATTCATATGCCTGTGCATCATTTAGAACATCCCAGAAGCCTTAGGGAATTTACTAGGATTTATCTGGTATTTTTTTTTCATATTTTATAGTATTTATTTAGCATTTATTGTCATTTATAAATATAAACTTTATTAAATGACCAGCCAACTTGACCAACCTCTAGTTAGTATAAATAGGCTTGCATAGGGCTTAGTTTCTCATTCAGTCTTCAGTGTGCTAAGAGCTTTCTCCTCAGCCCTAGGAGTTCCCTTGCCTTTAGCACTAGACTAGTCTCATCCAGCCCTTGGAGTGCTTGAGGTTGCTTCAGCCAGCCCTGTTCATCCAACGCCTGCAGTTCAGCAGTCCCTACAGCCATAGGCGCCTGCATTCAGCATCAGATCAGCCCCCTGAATCAGCAAGAAGATCTGCGTTTCTGCATGAGAACCAGCCGCCTACAGTCAGCCTGCGTTTTGCGTATTCTGTCCAGCAGCAGTACACACCTGCGTTTCTGTCCAGCAACAGAACAGCCTGCGTTTCAGTCCTATAGCCTGCGTTTTCACTCTTGCATCATTTCTACAACAGTACCCCGCCTTTTGTGCATCATCCATACATGCAACAGTCATCTGGTGAAGGTAACCTAGCCATAGTCACAGGGGACGGCGGGGACGGAGCCTAGGAACGCTGGGACGCCGAAACGGGACGGCGCAGGACGGGGACGGACGGGGACGGACGGACGTCCCCCGACGGGCGTTTCAAACAGGGGACGGCGCAGGAACGAGGGACGGCTGTCGGGGACGGCCTGTGCGGGGACGGCAGAGAGTCGTTGCGCCTGCGCCGCCTACGGCCGTTTCTGGCTGGTGCGCCTGCCTGCCGCCTGCCTGCCTTCGTAGCCGTTTATGGCTGTTGGGCTTGGGCTCTTCTAGCCGTTTATGGCTGTTGGGCCTTGGCCCTCTCTCTCTCTCTTGCCCTTGAGGCTTTCCTCTCTCTTGCCTATCTATATAAGAGCCCACCTCTACAAGGCTACAAGCACACACAAGTTCATTGCTCATTGCTCAAGCTTTCAAGGCCCAAGCTTCTTGAATCTTCTCTCGAGTCTCTTCTAACTTCCAAGTTCCAAGGTCTAGGGCCTAGGCTCTCACCTCTCACCTCTCCCTCAAGCCTCTTGAGTCTTCCAACTTCCAAGCCTCTAGGCTCTCTCTCTCTCTCTCTCTCTCTCTCTCTCTCTCTCATTCCTCAAGGCTCAAGAGTCAAGCGGCAAGCCATCTTCAACCATGGCATCCTCCTCACGTGCCGGGGCTTCTCGTAGAAGGACAACGGGATGGACATGGTGGGAGGAGGTAAACTACACCACATCCGTTCATGGAGGCGGTTCTCGGCCATGGGTATGCAAGCTTTGCCCGTACCGGCGAACGGGTGGCGTCGACAAAGTGCGAGCCCACCTCTTACATGAGAGTGGGCATGAGGTGAGGTTTTGCATGAATGTCACGCCCGAGAAGAGACGGAAACTTCTTGACAAGCTTAGCGTCTACGAAGCGGTTGAAGCGACAAGAAGGACACCACGAGTGGCCGTGGATCCCGCGATGATGGGGAGAGGAACTCAAGCCTCTACCATGGAGTCATGTGGTGGATCAGGATCATGCACACCATCACCTTCGCCATTAAGTCGGAATGTTACTCCATCCACGACACCGGCACCCTCCATCTCCACGGCCTCTCAATCATTACGTGGCCCACGGCGACAATCTACACTTGGGGAGAATTGGAACCCCAAGTTGAAGGAGGAGGTGGATATGGCGGTGGCCCGCTTCTTCTTCCACGACCACATTGCCTTTCAAGCGGCTAGGTAAGTGCAATCGATCATTGCCAATTCATCATTCATGTTTTCATCATCCTAGTCTCCTTCTCATTAGTAAATTACTTTCTTGAATAGGTCGGAATACTTCAAGGTAATGGTTAAGAAGATTGGGGAGTATGGCTCAACCTATACGCCCCCCTCATCCGAGAGCTTGCGCACTACATTGCTCGACAAGGAGAAGCACATTGTAGAGCAAGCGGCCGACAACACAAAGCGGCAATGGGAGAGGAACGGAGTCTCCCTCATTGTGGATGGATGGAGTGACACCCGCAAGAGGAGTATTCATGGCATGGTTGCATATTCCCGTGGAGAGATGTACTTCATCTCATCTCATGATGCATCCGGCACTGGGAAGAGCGCGGATGTGCTTGCGGCGGAGTGGGCTACCACCATGGAGATCGTTGGCCCCGAGCATGTAGTGGGCTTTGTTGCGGATGGGGAGCCTTCCAATAGGGCGGCGGGAGCTATTCTCCAAAGTATGTATGGACATGTCACGGTGTCCTTTTGTATGGCTCATTGCCTAAACAACCTCCTCAAGGACATCGGGGCATTACCATGGATCAGCCCGCTCATTGAGGAGGCCAACACCATGGTCTCCTTTGTCCTCAACCACCAAAGACTTCGGCATGAGTTCAACAAGAGGTCGTGTCTCTCTCTCCTCAAATATTCTGACACCCGGTTTGCCTACAACTTTCTCATGTTGGGCCGGTTGAAGGATTGTAGTGGTGCTTTGAGGGGGCTTTTCCTTAGCGACGAGTTTGTCGCCATGCAAGAGTCCCATACAAACACTGGCCAAGAGTGTAGGCTACGGGCGGATGACGCCTCTTGGTGGGAGCGTGTGAAGACCACAGATGCTATGGTGAGGCCCATAGTCCACCTGTTGAGGATTGTAGACGCTATGCAGCCATGCATAGGCAAGGTCTACGAGGCCATGGATCGCATGATAGAGAAGTTGAAAGACTTCGTGCCTGATGAAGACAGATACGAGGAGATCCATGCCTTGTGTCTAGGAAGGTGGAATTCCTACTACTCTCCATTGCATGCAGCAGCTTATGTGGTGGACCCAGAATTCCAAGGCAACAAGCAGGAGAGCGACCGGGAGGTGAGCGTTGCATGGAGGATCATCTTGGATCGTCTTGTGCCTGATGCATGTTAGGCGCAAGATCAGGGACCAGCTTTCGATGTACAGGTCATTTCATGGCTCCTATGGCTGTCATGATGCACAGGTTGACCGCTCCAAAGTTGGTGCTGCTCTATGGTGGGAGGACTTTGGTTCAGATGGACCGAAGCTGCAGCAGCTTGCCATCCGCATACTTAGCCAGGCCGTCAGCTCCTCTTGCTTGGAGCAACTTTGGAGTACCTACAGCCACATTGCCTCTAGGAAGAGGAACCGACTCGGGGTAGAGCGTGCCAATGACCTTGTCTTCGTCAGCGCGAACTTGCGAATGCTTTGCAAGAGCGTGACCAAGAAGGCAGATTTCTTCACCGAGTGGGAGATGAGTCAACAAGAAGAGCAACGGGAGGATGAGGTGCAGGAGCAGCATGCCAGTGAGGATGAGACTGAGGATGAGCTTGATGCTTCTTTGGCAGCCGCACAAGCTACCCATGACCATGAGGCGAGCACTTCACGTGGATGATCATTCATGGATCATGATTCATGGGCCTTACTACTTAGCTCTAGCCTCTAGCCTCTAGTCTTCAGCACTTTTTTGTCATTGACTCATTTGAGTCCGTCCTTGTATTTTGCCTCCTTAAGGCTTAGTCCTGACTCCTGAGTCCTGACTCTTGAGTCATGACTCATTTTGTATCTACTTAATTATTAATATGACTCAAAATCTTAGCATTTTAGTGTAAATTTGTGCTCATTTGTAGAATAAGTGCAGAGTAGAAAAATTTAAAAAAAAAGTATTTTTTGAGTGCCGTTCCCTCCCCCGTCCCCGTTCCCTACTTATGGGCGTCCCCCGTCCCCGTCCCCGTCCCCCGTCACCGTCACCGTCACCGTCCCCCGTCCCTTGTGACTATGAACACAGCATTCATAAGCATTTACAGCATTCTAACATAGCTTGGAACAGTCCACCATCTCCTTTTCTCAGCCTTAGGTGTGCAACCCTTCCTCATGCCCTTGGGAAGAGTGCATAGGCTCGAGATCAGGTCATCGAGGTGTTTCTACAGCCGTGTACGGTTCAGCCAATCTTCGATCCTACGAGATCTTGCGTTTGGCTTATCTACAGTCCACAGTCATTCTCTCTAAAGAAATAAAGCAAATACTATCTCGTTATCGGGATAGGGGGCCCTTCAGTGGGTAATTCGAGACCCAATCTGGTGTACGGTTCTCATGTCTCTCTCTCATATCTCTTTAAAGTTTGAAGTATTAAAGTGGATTGCTAAACTCACGAAACTTAGGATTCAGAAGAGGGTGTGAGTTGTGTGACAGGATCTTCCAATGCAAAGACTTCCGCTGCATATCACATTGTGTCTCTTGTTGTGGACATGGCATATTGCAAATAGTCCTATGGGTAGGCACTGGTGGTATGGGACGCCAGTGCTGAGTGGCATGCATCTATGGAGTGGAACCTTATCCCTTGGCTCGGGGGAGGATCAAAGTACTAATCCTTTGGTTGGGTGGTGAGCATTCCTGCACGCCTTTTATTTGATTTCTCTAATCTTGTTTGGAATGTGTTTAAGAGATCTTAGTTAGACTAGCATGGGAGCCTCTTACAATTGGTATCCTAGCAACCTAGATGCGGAGTCTACAAATGCTTTCGTGTCTTTCATGGTTTATTTCATGTTGAGATTCCCAGGTATTTCGCTCAGCACCACAGTTAGTTTTTTGTCTCATAAGAGGTATGCTTTCTAGGGTCACCAGCGTGGACATTTCCAAGTATGAAAGGGGTCTACTAGATTGCAGGACGTCTAAATATTTGGAAAGTCCAAGCTTTGGGAATGGGGGATTATCCTGGAATACAAAGGACCACACTCCTAAAATTCAAGAGAGTTACTATTTTTGGCTTGACTCCGATGGAAATTCTGTTCGCGTCATTACGTCTGGAATTGATCATATCCTAATAGTTGCCAAAGTACCTATGACAAATGGGCTACCAGTTGGGATATTTTTAGAGATAAAGTTTAGGGAAGGACCCATCTCTTAGATTGGGACATGTGGCAAGAAAGTGGACAAGTAGCCTGACACTTGTTAGAAAGTGGATCAAAGTGAGACAAGAGGCCTCACACTTGTCACTTCAGCTATTGTTGGCTCTCCACCTGTCATTATAGCCTTCTCTTGCCATATTAGCTCATGGGAGTCCCAAATCTATAAATTGGAGCCCTCTCTCTTTATTAAAGGAGGCTTTCTGTTACATGCGGAAGCTCTGAGAGTCTTCTTTCAGCCCTAAACACCACTTAGAACATGCTGATGCAAAAATGTAGACAGAAGAGAGAGAGATGGCTGGAAATTCAGTATCTTCATATGGTACAAAAAGGTACATAGGTTCTTGCAGCCATGGGCTGCCTTCCATGAAAAGGTGGAAACACCCAAAACAGTCCTCAATCCTAGACCCACTCCATAAGGAAGTGAATGAATCTAACCATGAGCATTAGTGCCTAGAAGTGACTAGAGAGCTGGCCGACTACTGGTCGGCCAGCTGACTAGACATCATCATAATAAATGCAGATCCCGACCTTTTCTCCATGCAGCCGACGGCAGCTTCTTGCACTTCTACGCAGACGACAGGTCTTCCTTGTCCTTCTCCTAGTCCAACACTTGCCAAATCTGCACTTCATGCTCCAAAATCCCTGGTTCTAATCACTTTTTCTGGCTGCCCCTTCTGGACTAGCTTCAGAGAATGTCCATGGCAAATCTTGCACATGACATCCCCCTCTGCTAAACTTGATGATGGGATTCCAACGTGTTCTTGGATGATTGTCATCATCCCATTCTGTTCCCGGAGTCCCTCTGTCATCCAATCCATCTCTGGCAACCCTTTTCATTGAAAACCCGGCCTGGTCTCCAAAACCACTCAAACTCTGAATAAGATCTATGCATCTGTCCCATCCAGTCCCCAATTCGTTCTTGCCCTGTCTCTGAACATCGTCTTGGTCTTCATTCCTGAGAAATGAGTTTGCCACTCTCACTCCACCCCTTGGAGGATCATCCTCCCTTGGAACCCTTGCCCGAGAGCCTTTCCTAGCTCATAGGACTACCATCCCCTTCGGGCTTTGTGGAACACCACCAACCAACCTCCTGGGAGCTCTTCCCAGTCTTGTGTTCCTTGCCTTGGGCTTCGTACCTGCGCACTTTCCTGTACCTTGGACCTGTACACCTTCATATGGGACTGAATCAGTAACATAGTTGCTATGAACTGCGTTTCAAACTTTAGCAGACCCGGTTGAAACGTTTCAAACGTCTGGGAGTTTGAAACGCGTTTCAAACTTGGCTTTTTATTTTTTAATGTACATACTTATTACTAAATCCTGATACATCATACAAGCATGCATATATTCAACATATTATCATTTTATCAATGCTATCAATGATCCCATATATTCTGGCATATAAATATCATATATGGTATTGATTTTTCACATGCCAAGATGGGAAAGTTTGAAACGCGTTTCAAACTTCTGGGAAAGGTTTGAAACGTTTCCAAAACGTTTCAAACGCGTTTTTGAAACGCGTTTTTTGAAACGTGTCGCTACTATGATCAGTAATTAGCCTTGTTGAGCTTGATGCTCTGATACCAATGTTACATGCGGAAGCCCTGAGAGTCTTCTTTCAGCCCTAAACACCACTTACTTAGAACATGTTGATGCAAAAACGCAAACAGAAGAGAGAGAAGAGATGGCTGGAAATTCAGTATCTTCATATGGTACAAAAAGGTACATAGTTCTTGCAGCCATGGGCTGCCTTTCCATGAAAAAGTGGAAACACCTGTGACCGCTCCCTACAGGAGGCCTACAGTTCGGAAGACAATACACATATTTAGAACACTTAATTGAAGTGTTATTAAACAATGGAAACAACATCAGCAACACAAATACTAGAAATACTGAAAATACAAATGACATCAGCACTGGGGCCGGAAAGGGCCCCCCCCCCTCAATACTTCTTGTATTTCTTGGACAAGAACTATGTACAAGTATCACGGGTCAGACAGGCCAGATTTCTCCACAAGGGAGTGAAAACAACCAAATAAAATTGGTTCAAGTCGATGAAGAGGTGTTGGGCGGAGTAGCCCCAAATCACAGGCTCATTCCCACCTTCACTAGGTGGACACCTGCCTTTCACTGGTCTTCCGGGACCGTGCACCAACAGGCACGCATGTACTAACGCAGGCCAAGGGTACACCGCGGAGGGAACGTGGCCTGGTTCTCCCCAATGAGCTTTGCTCCCAAATTCCCTGGTGAGTCTAACCTTCACTGGCTCTCGGAAGCTCTGAGAGTGCGGTTAACAACACACAGGGAAATATACTAGCCACACTAGGAAGAATTTCTTGAACATGGTCAGCATATACATGCCATGCTCCTGCACTACACAACTTAAAGCATTTTCTGAATTTAAATTAGCAAATTTGAGATTTATTCAATTGAGAAAAAGAATATGAGAGCACCTGGTACGATGAGTACAATCCAGATACAACCGGTACAATTTGTAGCAGGTACAATCAAGCACATTAGGTACTTCATACGTGTGTAGGTACAACCAGCTAGGTACTATGCACGTACCTGTACTTGCAGCAGGTACAACAGGAACACAAGGGCAGCCAGCAGGTACAGCAAGTACACCAAGGCAGCCAGCAGGTACAGCAAGTACTCCAAGGCAGCCAGCAGGTACACGTGGGCAGCTTCAGGCGGGTACAACAACTGGTACAAGCGTGTACAGCAGGCGGGTACCACAGCAACGCTTACAAGCAGCGATGGAGAGTAGGCGGGTACAGCTAGCAAATTCAGGCGGGGGCAGCCGTAAGGAGGCAATAGAGAAAGACAGCAGGTGATGGAGAGAAAAGACCACCAACTTCACACGTGGGCAGTTTCCAATAATGTTCCATGCAAAAAGGCTTATCAAAGGTTATAATACCTTAATACATAATTAACATTTATGAGCACCCACATTAGAAAGTAAATGTCTAGCCCAACTTTAAATGTGTGTGAACACATTAGCTTATAAAAAATTAAGGTTTACTTTAGTTTATAGATTTTACCTTTTAAAAAGGGAAAAATGAAAATACTTACCACCTGTTCACACACCACACCACCAAGTCAGCAAATAGCATTCCACGGTACACTGGGGGCGTCCCCGTCCAGTGCACTGGCACGGCATAGCAGGCAGACACACGCAAACAAGTCATGCAAAAACAAATTTATGCATGCAGGCATAAATGCATGTGCACAAATAGTGGACGAAATCTCCCTTTCATGAAACTTGTACAAGAGGTTTCTGTCGAGCACAAAATTGGCGCAACAAATATAAATAAATATGTCCTGGTCTTCCTATGGAGTGACAGTCCCATAGGTAAGACACCATCCTGGCTATACACGGGTGGCACCAACAGGCTCCCGTCCATACAACACGAAGCAAATCACACACGGGTGACACGAAACTGGTTCCCGTCCATGTGACGCAGCACTGGTCGCACACGGGTGGCATTGATCTGACTCCCGTCCATGTGACACTATAAAACTAGCCCTTTCACATGGGACACTGGCCTGGCCCCATGTGAACATGGCACAAATCTGGCCGCTCTATTCAGTGACAGTCCCGTTGAAGTGGCTCCAGAAATGGAAATGGACCAAATGGTGACATCCCCCCGGGCTTCCAAACAGTTGACCTCAACTAAAAAGCCTCAAGATATGCTTGTAGAAGTTGAGGGTAGTCAGCAGAATAATCCTCATCTACCCACTTTGCATCAACTGGTAAATAATTTTTAAATTTCACAAGGTATCTCCTGGAAAGCTTCCCGTGTGGTAACTTTCTCTCCTTGTGAAATACAATCTGCTCTGGCTGAAGGATCTCCTCAAGCTCATCAACTTCTGGCGGATCTTCTGTGAGAGGCTCCTTTGGATCTAGCCCCATATACTTCCGCAAAAGACTCACATGAAAAGCCATGTGAATCTCCCAATGGCAGTGACCAGCCATCAAATCAGTCCATAGATGGCAAAAATCAGTATCCAACTGTCACAAATCTTACATGGCAGATAAATCCCCATGAGAGGCCACTGAAATTGCAGCCACATAAGGCCTCCTGGATAATGCATCTGCCACCACATTTTTCTTTCCCGAAGTATGTACAATCTGAAAATGAAACATGGAAAGGAAGTTTGCCATTCTCATCTTTTTCTCCGAAAGCTTTGTTTGAGATAGAAAGTATCTCAAGCTTTGATGATCTATCTTGACTACAAATTCAGCCCCAAGAAGATAATGTTTCCATATCTTTAAGGCATGAATTACAGCCAAGAGCTCTTTCTCATAGATGTCCATATGAAGCTTGGCATCATGCAATCGACGGCTCTCATATGCAACTGCATGACCTTCTTGATTTAGGACAGTCCCTATACAATCGCCACAAGCATCACATTCCACTATGAATGACCTTTGCAAGTCGGGAACAATCAATACGGGTCCACATATGATAGCATTGTTGAGTTGCAAGAAGGCATCCTGCTCCTTTGGAGTCCATTTAAAAGTGGCTTTCTTCTTCATGAGATCATGTAGAGGGGTGGCAATCATAGCAAAATGCCTTATGAAGCGCCTGTAATATGAACATAACCCCAGAAAACTACGTACTTGATGTACATTTTGTAAGTCTGGCCAATTCCGAATGGTTTCAATCTTGGCAGGATCCATTCTTACACCATCCTTGGATACAATGTGACCCAAATAATGTATCTCTGAAAGGAAGAACTCACTTTTCTTGGCATTAATGAAGAGTTTATGCTTTCGCAACTCTTCAAACACTGTGGCCAAATGAGTCCTATGCTCCTGCTCATTCTTGGAGAAAACCAAGATGTCATCAAAGAATACGCCTGTGAATTTTCGATGGGGTTGGAATATTCTATCCATCATACGATTGAATGTGGCTGGGGCATTGGTGAGGCCAAAAGGCATCACCAAAAATTCATACAATCGAAAAGCTGTCTTGAATGCAGTTTTGTGGACATCCTGTGGCACCACTCGTATCTGGTGATAACCACTCTTCAAATCAATACGGCTGAAACAAGCCGAGCCATCAAGCTTATCCAAAATGTCATCAATATGCGGGATTGGAAATCTATTCTTGATGGTGAGCTTATTTAGAGCTCTATAATCCACACACATGCGGAATGATCCATCTTTCTTTGAACAAGAAGCACGGGAGAGCAATAAGGTGAGGGACTTGGCTGAACCAAACCTTTTTCCAAAAGCTCATTAACCTGCTTCATGATCTCTTCTTGTTGTGTGGCACTCACACGATATGCGGGTTTGCTAGGTGGAGAACTACCTGGCACAAGATCTATGCGATGATCCTTGGGCCTTTGAGGAGGTAGTTCACCTGGCAATGCATCAGCAAAACAATCTTTATATGCATGAAGAAAATTCAGCCTATCTTGAGTCAAAACATCCACATTTTGATGACTTGGTTCAATGCTATCACGAACAAAAACCAAGTACGCAGAAAGACTCTTTTTCATTGCTTTATTAATCTGGATGTGAGATACAACTGGGATAGAATCCCCTTCCTTGCCAGCATCAATAACATGCATGCGGCCTCTATGCATAAAGGAAATCCTGTTTGTCTTGTACTCTTTGCAGGGCTCAAGCCTATGATGCCATGGCTTGCCAAGCAATACATCACATCCATTAAGTGGTGCAACCAAGAAATGCTCATGATCAAGGTAACCCTGGATATGTATGCGCAACTTCCCAATAAGTGGGGTAACCTGCACCTCTTTACCAACAAAGGCAGCTTCTGCTTCAATTTGAGGCCCCATGTCCTCTCAATACCCAAGGTGGCTGCCATATGAATAGAGATGAAGTTATCTGTTGCACAATCATCAAACATGAATAGAGCGGGTTGATCCTTGATTTGATCCCATGCTTTGCATACCATCCTCTCTTTTCCATCATGCTTTGTGTTTCCCTGCACATTGGGAACTGCATGCACATTTGCCTTGGTTTGCTTGTCCTCATGCTTTGGTTTGCGGTTAGGGCATTGTCTAAACGTATGCTCTTTGCTGCCACAAGAAAAGCATTTCCCCTCCTTTGCATATTGCTCCCTTTGTTCAGGGGTCAAGCCAAATTTGTTCTTCTTTGGCCCATGATCCTTGGATGAGGTATTTTCAGCTTTACCTCCCTTCTGGACCTCCCGGAAGCTCTTTTTAGGTGGCTGTCCACCTTTTTGCAAGTTTGGGACAGCCTTCTCTTTTCCCTTAGAACCCCCTTGATCTTGCTTAATTTTGAGCACCAATTGCTCTGTAGCAAGAGCAGAGGCTATAAGCTGTTGCAGAGTGTGTTTCGGGTGCAATTCAATGCCCGAACGATAAGCTGGTTGCAATCCAGAGCGAAACTTCCTCTTTCTTTCATCCTCGGAGATTTGAATAAAGGGAGTTACCTCAAGCAACACTTTCCAAATCTTATTGACATACTGGTGCACACTTTCATTATCTTTTTGCTCAAGTCTATCCCACTTTTGGGTGAGAGTTTACTCCGCATTAGGAGGCAAGAATTGGGCATAAAATCTGTCCTTAAACTCTTTCCAAGTGCAAATGGGGGCTTTGGTGGTCTTTTCAGTGATCCACCAATGGGCAGCTGTCCCCTTCAAGAACATGCTTGCATGACGAATTTTGGACTTCTCAGTGAAGTCCTCATCACTAAAAGCAATATCAAACTGTGCCACAAAAGCTAGCACCTTAGAGGCATCATACTCCCCATGAAAGGCATCAAATTTCACGGTCTTGTCCCTTGCCTTGAACTCCTTGAGCTTCTTGGGATGTGGTACATGTTCTTCTCTTTTTCTCTTCCCCTTATCCAATGGGGCAGCTCTCTTTGCAGGAGCTTCATGGGCAATGATGGGTGTTCCACTAGCCAAAGTGACATGGGTCTTTGATTCTTGTGGCCCCACTGCATGTGACCTTACTGAGAAATGCCTTGTCTCGCCACGAGACAACTCAATAGGCAAGGTCTTTTGGCTTGCATGCCGACCATTGTCTCCATGATGTACATATCTAGAATCCAAATGGCCTTGAGCATGCATAAATCTGTTTCCTCCTGTGCCATGAGGAGTGGATGCATGGCGAGGGGTGACCGATACTTCTTCTTTATGCAAGTATGATCTCAACCTTTGAGAGGCTGGGTCTCCATGTTGCAAACGGGGTGGATTCTTGAACATAAGTTGTCCATCCTCTCCCTCTTTAAGGTCATCCTTGCGGATAAGATAAGAGAGTGCCATCTCCCTTTGCTTCTTACCCACTTCTCGAGCCATAGACTCAAAAGTCATGTCCACCATAGCATTAGCTTTCCTGGCTTCTATGACACTTTGTACATGGGGGTCCTCATGCAAGAATTTCAATGCATTGGGCTCTTCCTCGTGCATGGGTTCTTTACCACGTGATGGCTGTCCCATGTAAGTATGATCTCAACCTTTGAGAGGCTGGGTCTCCATGTTGCAAACGGGGTGGATTCTTGAACATAAGTTGTCCATCCTCTCCCTCTTTAAGGTCATCCTTGCGGATAAGATAAGAGAGTGCCATCTCCCTTGGCTTCTTACCCACTTCTCGAGCCATAGACTCAAAAGTCATGTCCACCATAGCATTAGCTTTCCTGGCTTCTATGACACTTTGTACATGGGGGTCCTCATGCAAGAATTTCAGCTCTTGCTCTTTTGCCTGCAAGAGCCACTTCATGTGCTCCAACTCAGCCCTCAATGCATTGGGCTCTTCCTCGTGCATGGGTTCTTTACCACGTGATGGCTGTCCCATGTATGCACTGTCATAGACTCTCTCAGGAGGCTTATGCCTTCCATGCAATGCATGGGAATCCCGTGAAGCACTTGATTGGCCCCTCGAATTCGGCACTTCCAATGGGTGTTCGTGCTTGCTTCCGATCTAAAAACTCCGTGTCTCCTCTTGAGAAAGAGAGACGACCAAGCTCTGATACCAATGTGACCGCTCCCTACAGGAGGCCTACAGATCGGAAGACAATATACACATATTTAGAACACTTAATTTAACCATTATTAAACAATGGAAACAACATTAGCAACACAAATATTGGAAATACTAAAAATACAAATGACACCAGCACTGGGGCCGGAAAGGCTCCCCCCCCTCCTCCCCCTCCCAATACTTTTTTGTATTTCTTGGAGTATTTATATTTGTACAAGTGTCACGGGCCAGACAGGCCAGATTTCTCCACAAGGGAGTGAAAACAACCAAATAAAACTGGTTCAAGTCGATGAAGAGGTGTTGGGCGGAGTAGCCCCAAATCAGAGTCTCATTCCCACCTTCACTGGGTGGACACCTGTCTTTCACTGGTCTTCCGGGACCGTGCAACAATAGGCACGCCCGTACTAACGCAGGCCAAGGGTACACCGCGAAGGGAACGTGGCCTGGTTCTCCCCAATGAGCTTTGCTCCCAAATTCCCTAGTGAGTCTAACCTTCACTGGCTCTCGGAAGCTCTGAGAGCGTGGTTAACAACACCACACAGGGAAATATACTAGCCACACCAGGAAGAATTTCTTGAACATGGTCAGCATATACATGCCATGCTCCTGCACTACACAACTTAAAGCATTTTCTGAATTTAAATTAGCAAATTTGAGATTTATTCAAATGAGAAAAAGAATATGATAGCACCTGGTACGGTGAGTACAATCCAGATACAACTGGTACAATTTGTAGCCGGTACAATCAAGCACATTAGGTACTTCACACGTGTGCAGGTACAACTAGCTAGGTACTATGCAGGTACCTGTACTTGCAGCAGGTACAACAGGAACACAAGGGCAGCCAGCAGGTATAGCAAGTACACGAGGGCAGCCCGCAGGTACAGCAAGTACTACAAGGCAGCCAACAGGTACACGTGGGCAACTTCAGGCGGGTACAACAGCTGGTACAAGCGTGTACAGCAGACGGGTACAGCAGGCGGGTACCACAACAACGCTTACAACAAGCGATGGAGAGTAGGCGGGTACAGCTAGCAAATTCAGGCGGGGGCAGCCGTAAGGAGGCAATAGAGAAAGACAGCAGGTGATGGAGAGAAAAGACCACCAACTTCACACGTGGGCAGTTTCCAATAATGTTCCATGTAAAAAGGCTTATCAAAGGTTATAATACCTTAATACATAATTAACATTTATGGGCACCCACATTAGAAACTAAATGTCTAGCCCAACTTTAAATGTGTGTGAACACATTAGCTTATAAAAAATTAAGGTTTACTCTAGTTTATAGATTTTACCTTTTAAAAAGGGAAAAATGAAAATACTTACCACTTGTTCACACACCACACCACCAAGTCAGCAAACAACATTCCACGGTACACTAGGGCGTCCTCGTCTAGTGTACTGGCATGGCATAATAGGCAGACACGCAAACAAGTCATGCAAAAACAAATTTATGCATGCAGGCATAAATGTATGTGCACAAATAGTGGACGAAATCTCCCTTTCATGAAACTTGTACAAGAGGTTCCTGTCGGGCACAAAGCTGGCGCGACAAATATAAATAAATATGTCCTGGTCTTTCTATGGAGTGACAGTCCCATAGGTAAGACACCATCTTGGCTATACACGGGTGGCACCAACAGGCTCCTGTCCATACAGCACGAAACAAATCACACACGAGTGACACGAAACTGGTTCCCGTCCATGTGACGTAGCATTGGTCGCACACGGGTGGCACTGATCTGGCTCTCGTCCACATAAAACTAGCCCTTTCACATGGGACACTGGCGTGGCCCCATGTGAACATGGCACAAATCTGGCCACTCTATGGAGTGATAGTCCCATAGAAGTGGCTCTAGAAATGGAGATGGACCAAATGGTGACATCCCAAAACAGTCCTCAATCCTAGACCCACTCCATAAGGGAGTGAATGAATCTAACCATGAGCATTAGTGCCTTTATATAGGCCCTTGAAGTGACTAGAGAGCTGGCTGACTGCTGGTTGGCCAGCCGACTGGACATTCATAATAAATGTTGATCCCCGACTTGTTCTCCATCATAGCCACAAGGGACGGAGGACGGTGACGGGGGATGGCCATAAATAGGGAACGGGGACGGGGGAGGGAACGGCACTCAGAAAATACTTTTTTTAAAAAAGTTTTTCTACTCTACACTTATTCTACTTTGGAAGTACATCAAAATGAGCACAAATTTACACTAAAATGGTAAGCTAGAAGAAGCTTGAAAGTTGAGGGAGAGAGACTAGAGAGAGTAGATACACTCATAGAGTGTGGCTTGAGGCTTGAAAGTTGAGAGAGAGAGCTGCTTGAACTTTGAGGCCTTGAAGCCTTGAAAGTTGAAGGGGTGTGTGTGTGCTTGTAGCCGTGTAGAGGCTTGTTCTTATATAGATATTACATAGGCAAGAGAGAGAGGCAAGCCTCAAGGGCAAGAGAGAGAGAGAGTGTCACATGCACTCTGCACTCAGTGCATGGTGACAAACTGGCTCATCATCAGCAGTGCAACATTTGTACATTATTAGAACCCAATAGGATGATATTAGTCGAACGCCGTGACCCCATTCTACATCCTCAATCCAGGATAAGTCAGGCATGAGCTACGTAGGTCATTCCTCAGCCTTAGCGGGTCAGTCAGTCAATCAAGTCCCTTAACCGACTTGGAGAGAATCATTCATGCATATAGAGTCAGGAGAAGCCTTAGGGTTTGCATCAGAAAGCACTCTGCATCTTGCATAACATGCATTCATATGCCTGTGCATCATTTAGAACATCATAGAAGCCTTACGAAATTTCCTAGGATTTATCTGGTATTTTTCAATATTTTATGGTATTTATTTAGCATTTAATGTCATTTATAAATATAAACTTTATTAAATAAATGACCAGCCAACTTGACCAGCCCCTAGTTAGTATAAATAGGCTTGCATAGGGCTTAGTTCTCCCATTCAGTCTTCAGTAAGCTAGGCGCCTCATATCCTCAGCCCTCGGAGCATCCCCGCCTGCAGCCATAGTCTCATCCAACCCTTGGAGTACTTGCGTTTTTCTTCAGCCAACCCTAGTTCTCCAACGCAGCAGTTCAGCAGTCCCTACAACCATCAGGCGTAGCCATTCAGTACTTCCATAGGCCCCAAATCAGCAAACACATCTGCGTTTTCTGCATATATCACAGCCGGCCTGTGTACAGTTCACTACAGCTCTGCGTTTTCAGTCCTACAGCAGTCCAGGGCTGCGTTTTCAGTCCTACAGCAGTCCTACAGCAGTCTACATCCTTCTATGCATCATCCACACATGCTCCAGCCATCTGGTGAAGGTAACACAGCATTCATAAGCATTTTCAGCATACTTTCATAGCTTAGAACAATCCACCGCAGTCTTTTCTCAGCCTGAGGTGTGCAGCCCTTCCTCATGCCCTTGGGAAGAGTGCATAGGCTCGAGATCAGTTCGTTGAGGTGTTTCTACAGGCGTGTACAGTTCAGCCAGGCTTCAGATCCTCCCAGATCTTGCGTTTGGCTTATCTACAGTCCACAGTCATTCTCTCTAAAGTAATAAAGCAAATACTATCTCGTTATCGGGATAGGGGACCCTTCAGTGGGTAATTCGGGACCCAATGTGGTGTACAGTTCTCATATCTCTCTCTCATATCTCTTTAGAGTTTGAAGTATTAAAGTGGATCGCTAAACTCACGAAACTCAGGATACAGAAGACGGTGTGAGGCTTGAGCAGTTGTGTGACAGGATCCTTCCAATACAAAGACTTCCGCTGCATATCACATTGGTATGAGATTCAGCTTGTCCACACACACCGTATCCTAGCGTGGAGGCATCCTTGGATGGTTGGATTGCGTTCCGGCACAACCACCGATTTCAGCATCATGTCTACAGAAGAGAGTACTCATCAGCCGGAAGACGACTCCCCCGAAGGAGAGGAGCAAAGATAGTATCAGTCAGAAAAAAGATGTTTTTTCTGTCACATCGTAGGGCATGGTAAGAAGGATTGTCCAAAAAGGCAAGCGGAGCAAGCCTCCAGAGAGCCTTTTGCCACAGTTGCCGCAGTATCCCCCGCTCCTCCAGTCCCGCCTGCTACCACCAATGCGGTTCAGATCTTACCTTCTATGCATTCCATGCCATCCGTGGTACTTGATGCTAAGCAGGAGGGTGAGGCAACAACCACATAGAAAAGCCTAATCCGAGCTTATGGCTCTGCTAAGAGCCGACAGTTCATAATCCTTTTTGACATGGGTAGTTCTGAGGACGCCATCTCTCCCCAGTTGGCTACCAACATGAGATGTACCTTAGTGCCCTATCATTTGGAGGTAGACGGGTTTACACCTGGTCTCTGCACCCACATTTCCCAGAAGGCACAACAATTTGCCTTTGAAGTTCAAAAGGCCTCATCTCATTGAGATGTCATTGTTGCTCCTCTTTTGGGATGTGACATGATCTTAGGAATCCAGTGGTTTCGTCAGTATGAACCTATTCCCAATTGGGGGCAGGACACCTTTATCATCTCTAAAGGTTTTTTTGAGCCTGTCATGATTCAGGGAGATAGGAGCATTCTTGGCGTTCCTATGATTTCTCATCTCCAGGCCCGACAAGCTATGTGCAAGGGAGCAGAAGAAGCATTGATTTATGCTCAGACAGCTTCTATCTCATTGATAATCGTTGTCTCATCATCTTCAGTCCCTCAGTTGGCAGATCTCCTTTCTCATTCAGACATTTTTAAGGATGATCTCCCACCCAGTATTCCACAGTTAGCAGAACCTCCTAGTTTCCCTCTTGTCTCTCCAAGACTTTCAAGGGCAAGCTAGAACAGTAGTCAGTTCTCAAACATTTGAAACATGTTCCTTATGGACACATTTTCACAGTCACCACAGACTACCAAGCACTTAAGTGGCTCCTGATGATGCGAAGTGCTCAGCACACTAGACAAGGTCAGCTCTTCCAACAGGTTGGAGGAATGATCAAGTACATCCCTGGTCAGCATAACCCAGTAGCAGATGTTCTTAGTAGAAAGACCTGTATCCAGACCAGTCAGGAGTCTACCATTCTCAACATCTCTAGAAAAGACTTAGAAGATCAGTATGTCGATTCCACAGAGTTTGGTACTCAACCCAGTTTGGCCCTCAATATTAAGCTTGGCCTTTATTCAGTTCACAGACAGGTAAAAAAGTTTAGACGAGATATCCACTTCAAGAAAGGGGACTGGGTCTATTTGCGTATCATGAAACAGAGATTGAAACAAGTGGGCAAACATTGTCCCAAGCTTTCATTCCATAGTTTTGGCCCTTTTCCAATAGTCTAAAAGTTAAGAGATGTATCCATGAAGTTAAAATTGCCTACCAATTGGACAATGCATGATGTTTTCCATGTTTCTTGGCTAAAACCATATGTTGGTCTAGAAGTGTTTGATGTTATAATAGTCCATATAGCATCATTTCCATGTGCCGATTTCGGAAGATCCATAATGAAATCTATAGCAATGCTTTCCCATGATTCCTGTGGAGTGGGTAAAGGCTGAAGCAAACCAGGTGTCTTGTGTCTGTCAAACTTGACTTTCTGACACACTATGCACTCTCGCACATAAGCTTCAATATCCTTGCGTAGAGCTGGCCAAAAGAAATATCTTTCCAAAGCCTGAAAACCCATCTCTAATCGAATAAGATGGGACAGTAGTACCATGATTCAAATCAGCCCAAATAAGCTGAAAATCAGTGTCCAAAGGATACATATCTGGCATCCCTAATAAGTCCTGGTGGTAGGCGGTAGTTACGGCATGCACTTGTGGCCTACTGTCCATACTTGGTTCATGTCACCATTTGGTCTTTCACTGTCACGTGCATCCCGCACTTGGATGCCACGTAGACATTTCTGTACAGAAGGTGCAGGGCCTGGGATGGTGAACTGGTCCCATGTGAGCCCAGTCCGGGACGAGTCAGCCAGGGATCCATCTCAGTCGTCCGAGGTCAGGTGTGCATTGTCCTGCACGAGTCCAAGGTCAGGTGTGCACTGTCCTGCACATGAAACAGTGCCAGTCCGCGCTGTGAGTCTCCCTCTGGAATGATGTCAGATGTTCTGTGTATCTAGTTTGCAACTGGATGCCAGACCTCTGTGGGCATGTAGGTTTGCATATAGAGATGGGGCTACAGACATGTTCCAGCAGATGATGCGAGCAATCGCAGACCAGACAACCAAGTTGGATGAGCAGAAGGCGCGGATTTTGGCTCTGGAGGAGCGTTCTCGCTCTCCAGCGTCGCGTTTTCCATCTCCTCCTCCCTCTCCTTCTGTATCCCAGATACCAGATCCTCGTCACAGGGACCCTCTCGCGGGGTCACAGCCGCAACCAAGCTCCTTGCTTGAGATGCAGATGCGTGCATTGGAGATTTGACAACGAGAAGACGACGCCATGCGACGAGTGGAACACGAGCGTTACCTCAGAGCTTTGGACGCCAGATTGACACCGGCAGCGCCCTCGAATCATTTTCCCGAGAAAATGAATTTCACTAAGTATAATGGTAAACTCGATCCCACTACTCTTTATTCATGGTTACATCAATTTGAAGCTAACTTTGCCGCAGTTAGGAAAACAGATACTAACAAAGTGATCTTAGCTAGTTGGTACTTGGAAGGTGAGGCCATTCCTTGGTGGACTCAGTGGGCTCATGCCCACACCAGAGCAGGTATGGCAGCTTATGTGTGGGACGAGTTCGTCCGCGACCTTAAGCAGCGGTTTCTACCGCCCCACTACCTTGAGCGAAGACGAGTTCAGGGGAGCGCGTCAGAACGCGCAAGCAGTCCTTCAGTTTGCCAATAAAATTTCGACCTTGTGTCTGCAATTAGGCTTATCTGATACGGACAAGAGAGGGCAGTTTTTGTATGGCCTGGACACGCAAATCCAATGGGAGGTGCGTATGTTTAGGCCAGCCACCTTTGAGGACGCACTCTCGCTTGCGCAGAGTGCAGAAATGAAACACAATGGTGGCAAGCCCAAGACTTCCCAGCCGGCTTCTCCCAAGGCTAACGCCTCGGGGGGCAAAAGCCAGAACCAGACGGGGTCTTCCCCAGGACAGAGCCCGGGAGCCTCTGGCTCCAAGAATTCGAACAATGCGTCTAAGCTTACTCCAGACCAGAAAGCGGAGGCAAGCAAGACAGGTGGCAAGTTGAGTGCTGAGGAGCTTTCTCAGTACAAGG
Organism: Cibotium barometz; assembly: GCF_041138505.1. Lineage (NCBI taxonomy): Eukaryota > Viridiplantae > Streptophyta > Polypodiopsida > Cyatheales > Cibotiaceae > Cibotium > Cibotium barometz. The sequence goes on along the minus strand of NW_028229443.1, from coordinate 198,112 downwards.
AGGGTAGATGTTTCTTTTGTCACACAAAAGGACATACTTCTCGGGATTGTCCGAAGAAGCCTCCAAAGGCCGCCGCCGCCTCCACAGCTTCCGTGGTGAGCACAGCTCCCACACAGACCCCAGCGGCTACCCCTAGTTCTTCAACCCCCGATGCTTCAGAAGGAGCAATTATTAGCCGGGAGCTCGAAGATAAGCAGAAGGGCGCCCATGACCAGGAGTATGAGCGCAACGAATTGCTCAAGTTCTTTGGCTACATAGGTGGCCAGAGAGTCGTTGTCTTGTTTGACAGCGGCAGCACGGAGGATGTGATCACGGAACAGGCCGCTAGGCGTGCCCATTTCGAGCTGACTCCGGTGGACAAACAAGTTGAGGGTTTTAGCACAGGTATGACAACGAGCGTCAAGTATGAAGCTCTAGGTGCTAAGTTAGTGATTCAGGGCATAGAGTTTGTGCGTGACTTTATGGTTGCCCCTCTTGTAGGAGCAGACATAATTTTGGGTATCCAGTGGTTTCACAAGTTTCTTCCTGATGTCAAGTGGGACAAGCACACGTTCCAGATCGATCGGAATGTGTCAAACACCCCGGTGACCATTAAGTGTGAGCCAGGTATTCCAAACTTCCCGCTCATAAGCCACTTGCAGGCTAAGCGAGCAGTCAGGAAAGGCGCACAGTGTGCGATGATTTACATCCAGACAGCCCAGACGGTGGCCAGTGCTTCCGAGAAGTACTCGGTTCTCCATGAAAAGTTCCAGAAGATTTTTCTTCGGGACAGTCTCCCTCCCCAGCTCCCCCCGTCCAGACCGGAGGATCACAAGATTGACCTCCTCCCAGGCTCGGAACCCCCGAGCAAGTTTCCGTATCGCCTTTCTAAGGCAATGGAATCGGAGTTGGACCGCCAACTCCAAGAATTGTTGCAAGCTGGCTTCATCCGCCCCAGCGTGTCGCCATTTGCAGCACCGATCTTGTTTGTCAAGAAGAAAGATGGGTCTTCTCGGTTGTGTGTCGATTATCGTGCACTCAACAAGCTGACTATCAAGAGCAGATTCCCGATGCCTCGAATTGACTATATTCTCGAGAGGCTGAATGGAGCTAAGGTGTTCTCCAAACTGGATTTAAAGAGTGGGTACCACCAGGTACGGATTGTAGAGGGGGACATCCCCAAGACAGCCTTCCGTACAGAACGGGCCCACTATGAATTTGTGGTTATGCCATTTGGATTGACGAACGCCCCAGCTACTTTTAACCGCATGATGATGCGTATTTTCCGGGAGTTGATTGGAGAGTGTGTGTTCATATTTCTGGACGATATACTCATATTTTCAGCTACAGTTGAGCAGCATGACATTGATGTGGAGAAAGTCCTTAAGTTGCTGGAAAGCAACAAGCTCTATGTCAATGAAAAGAAGTCAGAATTTTATCTGTTCCAGGTACATTACTTGGGATATATAATTAGTGCTGAAGGCATTTGACTTGATCCGGCTAAAGTGGCCGAGATTGTTATCTGGGAAGTACCTCAGACCGCTTATGACATTAGATCATTTGTGGGTATATGCCAGGCATATTCCACCCACATTGACAAGCTTTCTGATCTCTCGGCAGACCTCACCGATCTGCTAAAGGGAGTGAAAACAAGAAGGCAAAAGATTCGAATGACTCCACGAGCGTTGGAGGCATTCCAGAACCTCAAGGTGGCTTTGTTAGAAGCGCCTTGTTTAGCCCTTGCCTCGTGGGACAAACCATTTCAAGTGATCACCGATGCGAGTAACATCGCAATTGGAGGTGTATTGCAACAGAATGGTCATCCGGTAGCTTACATGTCTCGTAAGTTACTGCCCGCCGAAAAGAACTACTCAGTCTATGATCGTGAACTCCTAGCAGTTATACAGGCCTTGAAACATTGGAAACATTTCCTGTATGGCCGTGACTTCGAGGTTCGCACTGACCATCAGGCATTGCGCTGGATTCAGACGATGCCAAGTGCACAGTGGAGTGATCGACAACACCGCTGGAGTCAGATATTCCAGCAGTTCGGTGGTATGATTGAGTACCTTCCAGGAAAGGCCAATCCAGTGGCCGATGCTTTGAGCAGGAAGGGACAAGTATCTGCGATTCAGACCACTAGACTTGACCTTGTTGGTACAGGACTAGAAGACATGAAGCACACGTACGCGGATTCCGAGGAATTCGGTACACAGTGGGAACAAGCATTGGATGCCACAGGACCATGCCATTTTCTGATACGTGATGGTTGGCTTTTCTACAAAGGCCGACTATGTGTCATGAAGTCATTCCGGGCAGCTCTTCTCCATGATGCCCATGACGCCATTACAGGTGGTCATAGGGGCATGAATTCGACTCTGGAGAAATTAGAACGGCAATACTATTGGCCAAAGATGAGGCGTGATGTGTTTACATATGTACAACGCTGTGACATTTGTCAGAAGGTGAAAGCGCCTTGTGGAAAGAAGATAGGGTTGTTACAGCCCTTGCCAATTCCTGAGGGTCCTTTCCAAGACATTTCGATGGACTTTGTCACGAATTTGCCTCCCAGTCCGAGTAAGCGTAATACGCAGTGCTTAACTATTGTTGATAGGTTTAGCAAATTTGTTATGCTTATTCCTTGCAGGGCCAATGTGACCGCCGAGGATGTTGCCCAGTTGTTCATTCGGCATTGGTACCCGATTGGCGGGATTTCTAGGACCATAGTGTCAGACCGAGATGCCAAGTTTACCAGTCATTTTTGGAGGGCATTGTTTGATAATTTTGGTACTAAGTTGAATTTTTCCAGTGGATTCCACCCACAGACGGATGGCCAGACAGAGATATACAACCAGTTGGCCTTTGATGTGCTGAAGTGTTATGTCCACGATCAGCAAGGTAAGTGGAAATCGTATTTACCTTTAGTTCAAGCTGTTTTGAATGACTCTTTTTCTTCAGCTATTGGCAGGACTCCATATGAGGCAGCGTTTGGAAGACCTTTCCACTTGTTTGTTAACCAGGACTTTGTCTTCAATACCGGAGGCAAACAGGGTGACGGAGTCTTACCAGGAGATTTTAGAGTCAGTAAAAGATAGATTGGCTAAAGCGCAAGAGGCCTACACTTGACAGGCCAACAAAGACTGAAGGGATATGAAGTTTTCAGAAGGGGATTGGGTGTATCTTCGGATTATGAAGCAAAGATTGAAAAACAGGTGGGCAAATGATGCCCAAAGTTGTCTTTCAGGAGCTTCAGACCTTTTCCCATCAAGAAAAAGATTAACGAGGTGTCTATGCACTTAAAGCTACCTCCGAGTTGGACTATGCACGATGTATTTCATGTCAGTTGGTTAAATCCATATGCAGGTCAACCCCTTCAAAGGTCAAAGACGATACCCAAAGTTGTCTTTCAGGAGCTTCGGACCATTTACCATCCGGAAAAAGATTAAAGCTAACATCTTTTTTTATGAGCATAGACTAGAAAGAGAAAGAGAGGACGCCCTCCTCTAGTGGTGGATAAGGAGCGGCTCGCTTTGGAAGAGAGAAACTGTGAGATTTGTAACCGGTATGTATGTTATGTATTTATATGTATGCTACACTTAATGAATTCCAAAAAGCTAAATAACATTGTGAGATTGGGAATTGTAGGTTTTTAGACTGTAAACCATGGAAAAAATTTATCAAGGGGTTCCATGAACAGAAGTTGGAGTTGCACAGAAACGTGGATTGGTCCCTTGTGGACATTGAATAGGAAATGTCCTGGGAGGTGTTTCAGGCTTCAGCTGGGTTTGGAGTAAGTACTTGTGAACTTGTGTGTGGAATGGGTGTGACGGTTTTCCTAACTTCTTCATGTGTTGAATGGTTGCAGATTCAGTTTACTAGAGTATGACAAAGCTTTTGCAAATAGCATTTCCTATGGCAGCCTGTACATTTGGGGCTTGTCCGCGGACAGATTCAGAAAATCAAAAGTTTTGAATACGTTGTTTTACAATAGGAATTGGGATATCGTCGATATATTTTTAGTGCCTGTTCTCTATGAGTATGACCATTTACTTCTATTGAAAGTGCAGATGTAGAATATACAAATGTATTTAATGTTGCGAGTCATAAACATACAGGAAACATTTCAGCTTAGTGCTGGTGACTGGCTTGCTGTCAAAGAAAATATGTGTCTATCACTTGGATTCTACTTCAATGCACACAAGAAATAAAACCCTTAAGGAGTGAGTTTGTTTTATCATGATTTACTCTCTATTTAGCAACAATTGTTTCGGGAATAAAATGTTTTTTGTAATGGCAGATTGATTTTGATGATATTCAGTTCGACTGACCACTGCTCTTTGAAAAATGTGCCCTCTAAGTGGAGAAACGTAAAAGTGCCACAACAAAAAGATGGTGTCTCATGCGGATGGCATACACTCGCCAATTTGAATACATGCCTCACAGCGTTGCATGATGGAAAACGGGTATAATTGGCCTATCTTGCTACACTGTTGAGTTTGTCTTTAAAGTGTTTTAGTTGCCTAGTTTAGGAGTTAAGATAATGTAAGATTCTCTCTTTTTTGTTAATTTTAGGAGTTAAGGTAATGTAAGATTCTGTCTTTTTGTTAATTTTTTGTTTTGTTTTTAGCTAATTAAATGTTTTACTTTTGCAGTAGAATGTTTTTGGTTAAGTTTAATACGCTAATAGTAGACTCATTCTTGTCATAATGAATAATCGTTTAGAACATTCTTTGTTTTGATATACACATGCTTGCAATTTTTTCTAAACTTGTGATGTCAGATCGCTGAGGAGATTTTTCCACGTACTGTGAACAAGAGGGAATGGCACCATAAGTTAATGGTTCAGCTTAGCAAGACTTTTGGCCTAGCTGGGGATTTGCAATAAAAGTTTTTGTAGTTGGCATGATCCACCGAGTATTTTCCTTTTTATGGCAGTTTGCTGACAGCTTCGACGCATGTATTAGAGCAATACAGCTTAAAAACATGGAACTAAGTGAGATTGATGCATGGATGTGGAAAATTAAATGTGACACAACAAGTTTTCGAAGGTAAGGCTGGAGTGAAATGTGGTATTTAGTAGGAGGGTGAAGGCAAGGTTAATAATGAATGACATTGGGGAAGCTAGCATCAAAGTTTCAACCTACTTCTACCTCGTATGGAAATTGAACTACTGGAGAGGTTCTCTACCCTGCTGCTATTGAAGAATGTCAACCAATGTACTGAATCTCTGTTAATCAATCGCCGCGTGTGCAAGGGTGTCCGTATCTAGTGTACTGTGTTACTTTGTAATATTGTCTTGTGTATTGACATGTGTTTGAGTCTAATTTAATCTGCACAGAGAGAGAGAGAGAGAGAGAGAGAGAGAGAGAGAGAGAGAGAGAGAGTTGTAATTGGCAATATCACAAGAAGTTTCGGATGTTTTAATCACTTTGTGAATTACGACAACATCATGAGCTTATGCATGCAAGGTGTAGCATAAATAACTAGGTGCGGTGGTGGTGGTGGGGGATAGGGGTTGTGGGGCTGCTGGCCGCCGCCGCAACAATTCCACAACTAGCTAGGTATCTGGAAGCTAGTTATGCGGAGGTCACATACCTAACTAGTTGTGGGGCTACCAGCCCCCCTTGCCCTATCATCGTGGAGCCTTGTCTGCACAAGCTCATGATGTTGACACTATAGAGGCACATATGGGAAAGGGATATTTCTCACAATGCCCTAGAGGACTCATGGTGGGAAGGATATGGATGCCCTAGAGGACTCATAGGAGGGATATGGATGCCCTAGAGGACTCATAGGAGGTCTATGGTGGGAAGGATATGGATAATGGATGCCCTAGAGGACTCATGGGAGGGATATGGATGCCCTAGAGGACTCATAGGACGATATGCCCTAGAGGACTCATAGGAGGGATATGGATGCCCTAGGACAATATGGATGTTAGGGTAAAGGCATAATGCCCACCCTTATAGTGTGTACAAGCCCATAAGTTATAGTACATAGTACACTTAGTACTTTTAATGTACTAAGTGCACTATGTGTACTAGTGCAATATACATGTGTGATAGGGGAGTCACACACTCATGATGCCTCATGAGTTGACTTATCCCCACAACTCTCTCTCTCTCTCTCTCTCTCCCTTGCTTCTCTGTGTATGTCTCCCATAAATGAACTCTAAACCCTAATTCAGGTTTCTCCCCATCAACTGGTATCAGAGCCATTCGGTGCAAGCAGATTCTTCCCTGGTCCTTTGTTGTCTTCAGAGTCTCCAGTCAAGCTAGAAGCGACCAGACAGGCTGGGCGAGCTCGTGGCACAAGGCAGCATTCGCAGGCGGATAGGCGTCAACGGCAGGCTTGGCGAATACGTGTAGTGCTATCCATTAGGTGGCGGGCGTTGCATCACACGCAGGCGAAGGCGCCTACAGCAGTCTAGCGTGGCGTCAAGCGTGGAGGCGAGCGAGTGACGAAGGGCGTGTTAACCACTGAAGCGAGCGTAGATGCGCTAGGCGAAGCTAGGCGAAAGCAACAGTAGGCGTCAAAGGCAGGCGTTGGCGCTCAGTAGCGAGTGAACCAAGCGAAGCGGGTGGCCCTTCAGCGTGAGCAGCGAGCGAAGTCGCCGGAAGCATAGCCCCCTCCTTAGGCCCTTCGCCCTTGACCTTGGCTGCCCAGGACAACCCACGCAGCCAGCCTACGTGGCTGCCCAGGCTGCCCAACCAGCACAACTGGCTGCCCACAGCCAAGTGGGGCTGCCCAGCTGCTTCAGAAACTACCCAGCATCGAAGTCGCCGCCACCACCGCCTCCGTCTCAACCTGCAAGTCAAGAAACTCAGAAAGATCAGAAATTTCAGAGGTATTTGCCTTCAATTTTTTGCGAATTTCTTATCAATTCAAGCAATTGAGCAGGTACAGGTGCCCAATTGCTCAATTTTTGAGCAAAATTGGCAAAATTGGGTGACATTGGTCACAATCAGGATCAATTTGCAGGAAATTGGTCAAATCAGGATCAATTTGCAGGAAATTGGTCAAATCAGGATCAATTTGCAGGAAATTGGATGTCGAAATTTGGGGCTTTTGATGTAATTGTGCAATTAAGCACTCATACATGCTGTATGATGTGAAAAATCGCACATTTGGGCAAAATTGCAGCAAATTGCAGCAAATTACAGTGCAAATCAAGGGGCTTTTGTGCCGATTTGGTCGATTTGTTTGCAGGCAATCGCATATGATGCTGTGGATAATGTGTTGATGGAATACAAGCACTCAATGTGCCTGTAAATCAAGGAGCTTTCATGTATTTGATGTATATGTGGCCAGGGGGAAGCATCGTGAACACTCTGGATGCCTTCATGTGCGTCAATGTACCATGCATGATCAGAAATTGATCTCAAATCAAGGGGCTTTTCAAGTTTGTATGCTTGTTGAGCTTGGCAAAGCAGCAGGCAAGACATTTATGCCTTGAATCCTCAGAAATCAGCTTGCAATCAAGGGGCTTTTGCCCAATTTCTGTTAGGGACTGTTGTATGCAGTGTACAGGACTGTAAAAGTCTGATTTTTACTCATTTGGACAGCCAGGAGAGCATTTATTGCTATTGTACCTGCTGGTACAGTTTTGGTACAGATTTGTACATGTTTTGGCATGGCTGTACACTGTTTTGAGTGATCAAAAGGTTCAAATTCAGCTGCTGAAATTGCCGGTACAGGTTTGGTACATCATTGGTGAGCACTTGGTACTGCTGTACAGTACTTTGGAAGGGCAAAAGAGCACATTTAAGGTGCTGTCCAAAATCTGCAGCAACCAGATTTTGGTGTTTTCATCACATAAAGTGGGAGAAAAGTTGCATTCTTGCTTCCGCAGTGGGAGATAAAGCTTGGGAGAACATTTGTAAGCACTTTGTGTGCTTTGGGTGCAGTGTTTGCACATCTTTTGGTGCAGTGTTTGCACATTTGCAGGGAGTCAGGCATTTACAGGTTGCATATTGCTATGGCAACCACAGGTGAGAGCTCTTCATTGCTTCACATCAAGAAGCTTGAAGGCTTGCATAATTATGATATTTGGCAAACCCAGTGCTACAATGTGTTGCTCCAGAAAAAGCAGCACAAGCCTATCAAAGAAAGGGGTGTGATGCCCGCTTCTCTTACTGCTGAAGAGTGGGAAGATATGGATGAGCTGGCAAGATCTACTATCATGTTGTCTGTGTCAGACTCATTACTTTTCAGCATTCGTGAAGAGAAGACAGCTTGGGGAATGTGGCAGAGATTGCAGGACTTGTATGCCCAACAAAGTGCCTCAAGCAAAGTGTATTGGTTGAAGAAACTCATAGGTCTTCAGATGAAGGAAGGGGCATCTATGACAGCCCATCTCAATGAGTTTAATGGTATTGTCAGCCAGGTCATCAATCAAAAGTTGGCAATGGACGATGAGTTCAAAGCCACTTTTTTGTTATGCACTTTGCCAGAGAGTTGGGACACATTCAGGACAGCCACTAGCAATTCGAATGCTATGCTGTCATATGCAGATGTTGAGGGTGCTCTTCTTCAAGAAGAGATGAACAGGAAGAACAACTCTGTTGGAAAGTCCAATGCAATGAATGCACGTGGGAGATCCCAGCAAAGGGGGAAAAGCCAAGAAAGGGGAAGGAGCAAGTCTCGCTCCAGAAAGGATTTGGAATGCCATTATTGTGGCAAGAAGGGACACATTAAAAAGCAATGCTACAAATGGAAAAATGATCAAAAAGAAAAGGGAAAAGGCAAAGACAAAGAGAAGGATGAAGCCAAAGATGTAAAGCCAAAGGGCAAAAGTGGAGTCAAGATCGAAGAAATCAATGTGTCACATGCAGGTGGCAGTGAGGATGAGGTCCTCTTTACGTCTTCACTTGATGCCCATTCACTTCTTACAGGTGGTCATGGTATGCACTCATGGATCATTGATTCAGGTGCCTCCTTTCATGTCACAGGTTGCAGAGACTTGTTTGTCAGGTACACTGCTGGCAATGAAGGAGTGGTTTATTTGGGTGATAACCATGCATGCAAAATTCTTGGCAGAGGTGATGTGAGGCTTGTATTTTCAGATGGCTCACAGCTTATGCTCCATGATGTCAGGCATGTGCCTGAGATCAAGAAGAACCTGCTTTCTACTGGACAGCTTGATGATGCTGATTATGTTACCACATTTGGTAGTGGAAAGTGGAAAATTAGTAAGGGCTCACTGGTTGTTGCCAGAGGCTCTAAGGTGGACACTCTTTACTTTATGCATGCAGGTGTTTGTCACCATGCTAATGTAAATGCAACCGAGCTGCCGGAAATTTCTATGTGGCATAGCCGGTTGGGACACATGAGTGTCAAGGGAATGGAGCAATTGTCTCGTTTGGGTTACTTGCCTTCTCTAAAGTTTTCAAGTTTTCAGTTTTGTGAGCATTGTATATATGGTAGGCAACTACAGTGCCCCCACAAGAAAGCTCTTGGACAGAAAGATGCTCAGTTAGAGCTTGTGCATTTAGATGTATGTGAGATGCCTCAGCTTTCTTTGGGAGGGGCAAAATATTTTGTGTCTTTTATAGATGATGCCACACGCAAGGTGTGGGTTTATCCTCTTCGTTTGAAGAGTGATACATTCTCAGTGTTTGAGAAGTTTGTTGCTCTTGTTGAGAATCAAACTGGCAAAACACTGAAAGCTTTGCGTTCCGACAATGGTGGAGAGTACATGTCCAAACAGTTTCAGGACTTTTGTGATGCTAAAGGCATCAAGAGGGAGCTCTCTACTCCTTATGATCCTCCACAAAACGGGACAGCAGAGAGGATGAACAGGACCATACAGGAGAAGGTCCGTTCTATGTTGTCACATGCTGCATTACCTCATGGTTTTTGGGCTGAAGCTGTTATGACAGCCGTTCACCTTATAAACAGGTCACCTAACACGAGGCTTGGTGGGAAAGTGCCAGAAGAAGTATGGACAGGGAAGCCTCCGTCATACAAGCACTTGAGAGTGTTTGGTTGCGTTGCGTACGTGCACATACGCAGGGAAATGCGCACCAAACTTGATCCTAAGTCTCACAAATGCATATTCCTAGGATATGGTGACAGAGGTGAAATGGGGTATAGACTTTGGGATCCCACAAATAGAAAGATCATACGCAGCAATGATGTCATTTTTGATGAAACATGCATGTATAAGGAGCCTGCAAGGCAACAGGAGCCTGGCAGAGTCATCTTTGATGATGATGGACATCATGGACAACAACAAAGGGCTGTAAATCAGCCATTACAGCAGGAAAACCAGCCCTTAAATGGTGCTGAAAATGGTCCAAATGGACAGCCAGATATGGCAGAAGATATCCCTATGGATATACCACAGTTAGAGGAGATACCGGGCATGATTTTTCAGCCTTATGGCATGGAACAGGAGCCACCAATGGGTGATATGCAGGCTGGACAGCAACCTGCAAATGATGGTCATTGGGTACGGAGGTCCACTAGACCCTCCAGAGCCCCTGACAGGTTTGTTCCAGGGGTTGACTACTTGATGCTTACTGACTGTGGGGAGCCCTCGTGTTATAAAGAGGCTTTACAGAGGGCAGACAAAGCTCTATGGGAGCGTGCCATGAAGTCAGAGATGGATTCTCTGCATAAAAATGGAACTTGGAAGTTGGTGCATTTGCCTGCAGGCAAGAAGGTTTTGCCATGCAAGTGGGTATACAGGCTCAAAGTTGCATCAGATGCTAAGCCAAGATACAAAGCCAGGTTAGTGGCTAAGGGCTTCAAGCAGGAATATGGTGTGGACTTTGATGAGATCTTCTCTCCAGTGGTCAAAATGACCACACTTAGAGCTGTATTAGCTTTGGTTGCACATGATGATCTGGACTTGATTCAGATGGATGTGAAGACTGCTTTTCTTCACGGTGATCTCCATGAGGAGATATATATGCAGCAGCCAGAGGGTTATGCAGTGAGTGGAAAGGAGAAGCTTGTATGCAAGCTGAAAAAGAGTCTTTATGGGCTCAAACAGGCACCAAGAGAATGGTATCATAAATTTGATACATTCATGAAATCTCAGAAATTCAGGAGAAGTGACATAGATCACTGCTTGTACACCAAGAAAGCTTTGGATGGCAGTCTATTGATTCTCATTTTGTATGTTGATGATATGTTGATTGCCGGGAAATCTCGTAAAGAGATGGATGCTTTGAAGCAGAGGCTGCATCAAACCTTTGATATGAAGGATTTGGGTGATGCTAATCACATCTTGGGTATGCGGATACTTCGGGACAGAAATCAGCATGTGTTGTATTTGTCTCAGAAGGAATACATTGGCAAAGTCTTGCAGAGGTTCAATATGGACGGGGGGAAGAAAGCTAGTACTCCTTTGCCTCCATATGTGAAACTCAGTGCTATGGACAGCCCACAGTCGGATAGTGACAGGGCTGATATGGCCAAGATTCCGTATACTTCAGCTTGTGGCAGTCTCATGTATGCCATGGTTGCTACTAGGCCGGACATTGCATTTGCAGTGGGAGTGGTTTCTAGATACATGGCCAACCCTGGCAAGAAGCATTGGGAAGCAGTGAAAGGTGTCATGAGATACCTGAAGGGCACACAGGATTTGTGCATTTGCTTTGGCAAACAGGATGCATTAGTGCATGGTTACACGGATTCGGATTATGCCGGTCATCCAGATAACCGGAAGTCTACTACCGGTTATGTATTTACATTCACAGGAGGTGCTGTGTCATGGATATCCAGGATGCAGAAGTGCACAGCCTTATCTACTACAGAGGCCGAGTATATTGCAGCCACAGAGGCTTGCAAGGAGGCATTATGGCTATCTCGGTTAGTGGTTGATTTGGGTTATACAGGGGATATTCCATTGTTGCATTGTGACAGTCAGAGTGCCATCCAGTTGGCAAAGAACCCTGTCTTTCATGCAAAGACAAAGCATGTGGATGTGAAGTATCACTTCATCAGAGAGGTGATAGAGAACAAGCAAATTCAGCTTGTTAAAATTCATACGGATGACAACCCGGCTGATCTGTTGACGAAGAGTTTGCCTCCGGAGCGGTTTGCTCATTGCAGACACTTGATGGGCATTGGATGAGGCCATTTTCAGCCTTGATATGGCCTTGTATATTATCATGTACATGCTGATTTTTTCTTTTCCTTTACTTAAGGGCACTTTGCCTTTAAGTGGAAGGTTGTTGGGGTAAAGGCATAATGCCCACCCTTATAGTGTGTATAAGCCCATAAGTTATAGTACATAGTACACTTAGTACTTTTAATGTACTAAGTGCACTATGTGTACTAGTGCAATATACATGTGTGATAGGGGAGTCACACACTCATGCCTCATGAGTTGACTTATCCCCACAACTCTCTCTCTCTCTCTCTCTCCCTTGCTTCTCTGTGTATGTCTCCCATGAATGAACTCTAAACCCTAATTCAGGTTTCTCCCCATCAATGGATGCCCTAGAGGACTTATAGGACGGATATGGTGCCATTGGGATGCCCTACAAAGGAGGGATATGGTGCCATTGGGATATGGATGCCATTGGGATATGCATTCCCTAGAGGACTCATGGGAGGGATATGGATACCCCAGAGGACTCATAGGAGGGATATGGATGCCCTAGAGGACTCATAGTAGGAGGGATATGTATGCCCTAGAGGAGGGATATGGATGCCCTAGATGGATATGGCGCCATTGGGATGCCGTAGAGGACTCATGGGAGGGATATGCATGCCCTAGGGCATCCATATCCCTCCTATGAGTCCTCTAGGGCATCCATATCCCTCCTATGAGTTCTCTAGGGCATCCATATTGTCCTCTAGGGCATCCATATCCCTCGTAGGAGTCCTCTAGGGCATCCATTTCCCTCCTATGAGTCCTCTAGGGCATCCCAATGGCGCCATATCCCTCCCATGAGTCCTCTAGGGCATCCATATCGTCCTATGAGTCCTCTAGGGCATCCATATCCCTCCCATGAGTGCCATTGGGATGCCCTACAAAGGAGGGATATGGTGCCATTGGGATATGGATGCCATTGGGATATAAGGCCATATCCCTCCTATGAGTCCTCTAGGGCATACATATCTCTCCCATGAGTCCTCTAGGGCATCCATATCATCCTCAAGGGAATCCATATCCCTCCTACGAGTCCTGTAGGGGTTCCATATCCCTGCCATGCGTCCTCTAGGGCATGCATATCCGTCCCATGCGTCCTCTAGTGCATGCATATCCCTGCTATGAGTCCTCTCTAGGGCATGCATATCTCTTCCATGAGTCCTCTTGGCCATCCATATCCCTCCTATGAGTCCTCTAGGCATCTATATCCCTCCCATGAGTCCTCTAGGGCATACATATCCCTCCTATGAGTCCTCCCATGAGTCCTCTAGGGTATACATATCCCTCCTATGAGTCCTCTAGGCGTCTATATCCCTCCCATGAGTCCTCTAGGGCATACATATCCCTCCTATGTGTCCTCTAGGGCATCCCAATGGTGACATATCCCTCCTATGAGTCCTCTACGGCATCCATATCCCTTCTATGAGTCCTCTAGGGCATCCATATCATCCTCTAGGGTATACATATCCCTCCCATGAGTCGTCTAGGACATCCATATCGTCCTATGAGTCCTCTAGGACATGCATATCCCTCCTTTGAGTCCTCTACGGCATCCATATCCCTCCTATGAGTCCTCTAAGGCATCCATATCCCTCCTTTGAGTCCTCCAGGGCATCCATATCGCTCCCATGTGACCTCTAGGGCATACATATCCCTCCTTTGAGTCCTCCAGGGCATCCGTATCCCTCCTTTGAGTCCTCCAGGGCATCCGTATCCCTCCTATGAGTCCTCCAGGGCATCCATATCGTCCTATGAGGAGGGCATCCATATCCCTCCTATGAGTCCTCTAGGGCATCCATATCGTCCTCTAGGGCATCGATATCCCTCCCATGAGTCCTCTAGGGCATCCATATCCTCATCCTCTAGGGCATCCATATCCCTCCTATGAGTCCTCTAGGGCAGCCCAATGCCACCATATCCCTCCCATGAGTCCTCTAGGGCAGCCATATCCCTCCCATGAGTCCTCTAGGGCATCCATATCCCTATGACTCCTCCTATGAGTCCTCTAGGGCAGCCATATCCCTCCTATGAGTCCTCTAGGGCATCCATATCCCTCCTACGAGTCCTCCTATGAGTCTCCTCTAGGGCATCCATATGCCTCCCATGAGTCCTCCTACGAGTCCTCTAGGGCATCCATATCCCTCCCATGAGTCCTCTAGGGCATGGATATCCCTTTTATGAGTCCTCTAGGGCATGCATAAGGACTCATGGGAGGGATATGGATGCCCTAGAGGACTCATGGGTGGGATATGGATGCCCTAAAAGACTCATGGAAGGGATATGAATGCCCTAGAGGTCTCATAGGACGATAGGGATGCCCTAGAGAACTCATAGGATGGATATGGATGCCCTAGAGGTCTCATAGGACGATAGGGATGCCCTAGAGAACTCATAGGATGGATATGGATGCCCTAGAGGACTCATAGGAGGGATATGGATGCCCTAGAGGACGATATGGATGCCCTAGCATATCCCTCCCATGAGTCCTGCTCCAGGGTATCCATATCCCTTCTATGAGTCCTCCAGGGCATCCATATCGCTCCCATGAGTCCTCTAGGGCATCCATATTCCTCCCATGAGTCCTCTAGGAGGGCATCCATATCCCTCCGTACTATGAGTCCTCTAGGAGGGATATGGATGCCCTGGAGGACTCATATGATGGATATGGATGCCCTGGAGGACTCATGGGAGGGATATGGATGCCCTGGAGGACTCATATGATGGATATGGATGCCCTGGAGGACTCATAGGACGATATGAATGCCCTGGAGGACTCATGGGACGGATGTGTATGCCCTAGAGGACTCATAGGAGGGATGTGTATGCCCTAGAGGGATGTGTATGTCCTAGAGGACTCATAGGAATATGTCGCCACCTAGAGGACTCATAGGAGGGATATGGATATCCTAGAAGACTCATGGGAGGGATATGGATGCCCTAGAGGACTCATAGGACGATATGGATGCCCTAGAGGACTCATGGGAGGGATATGGATGCCCTAGAGGACTCATAAGACGTTATGGATGCCCTAGAGAACTCATAGGACGGATATGGATGCCCTAGAGGACTCATGGGGGAGGGATATGTATGCCCTAGAGGACTCATAGGAATATGTCGCCATTGGATGCCCTCTACGCCATTGGATGCCCTAGAGGACTCATGGGGGAGGGATATGTATGCCCTAGAGGACTCATAGGAATATGTCGCCATTGGATGCCCTCTACGCCATTGGATGCCCTAGAGGGCTCATAGGAGGGATATGGATGCCCTAGAGGACTCATAGGAATATGTCGCCATTGGATGCCCTCTACGCCATTGGATGCCCTAGAGGACTCATAGGAGGGATATGGATGCCCTAGAGGACTCATAGGACGATATGGATGCCGTAGAGGACTCAAAGGAGGGATATGCATGTCCTAGAGGACTCATAGGACGATATGGATGCCCTAGACGACTTATGGGAGGGATATGTATACCCTAGAGGATGATATGGATGCCCTAGAGGACTCATAGGAGGGATATGGATGCCGTAGAGGACTCATGGGAGGGATATGGATGCCCTAGAGGACTCATAGGAGGGATATGTCACCATTGGGATGCCCTAGAGGACACATAGGAGGGATATGTATGCCCTAGAGTACTCATGGGAGGGATATAGACGCCTAGAGGACTCATAGGAGGGATATGTATGCCCTAGAGGACTCATGGGAGGACTCATAGGAGGGATATGTATGCCCTAGAGGACTCATGGGAGGGATATGGATGGCCAAGAGGACTCATGAGAGGGATATGCATGCCCTCGAGGACACATGGGAGGGATATGCATGCCCTAGAGAGGACTCATAGCAGGGATATGCATGCCCTAGAGGACTCATAGCAGGGATATGCATGCTTTAGGGGACTCATAGCAGGGATATGGATGTCCTAGAGGACTCGTAGGAGGGATATGGATTCCCTTGAGGATGATATGGATGCCCTAGAGGACTCATGGGAGGGATATGGATTCCCTAGAGGACTCATAGGAGGGATATGGCCTTATATCCCAATGGCACCATATCCCTCCTTTGTAGGGCATCCCAATGGCACTCATGGGAGGGATATGGATGCCCTAGAGGACTCATAGGACGATATGGATGCCCTAGAGCACTCATAGGAGGGATATGGATAACCTAGAGGACTCATGGGAGGGATATGGCGCCATTGGGATGCCCTACAGGACTCATAGGAGGGAAATGGATGCCCTAGAGGACTCCTAGGAGGGATATGGATGCCCTAGAGAACTCCTAGTAGGAGGGATATGGATGCCCTAGAGGACAATATGGATGCCCTAGAGAACTCATAGGAGGGATATGGATGCCCTAGAGGACTCATAGGAGGGATATGGATGCCCTAGGGCATGCATATCCCTCCCATGAGTCCTCTACGGCATCCCAATGGCGCCATATCCATCTAGGGCATCTATATCCCTCCTCTAGGGCATACATATCCCTCCTACTATGAGTCCTCTAGGGTATCCATATCCCTCCCATGAGTCCTCTGGGACATCCATATCCCTCCCATGAGTCCTCTAGGGCATTCATATACCTCCCATGAGTCCTCTAGGGAATGCATATTCCAATGGCATCCATATCCCAATGGCACCATATCCGTCCTATAAGTCCTCTAGGGCATCCATATCGTCCTAGGGCATCCATATCCCTCATATGAGTCCTCTAGGGCATCCATATCGTCCTATGAGTCTTCTAGGGCATCCATATGCCTCCCATGAGTCCTCTAGGGCATCCATATCCTTCCCACCATAGACCTCCTATGAGTCCTCTAGGGCATCCATATCCCTCCTATGAGTCCTCTAGGACATCCATCCTACTATGAGTCCTCTAGGGCATCCATATCCTTCCCACCATGAGTCCTCTAGGGCATTGTGAGAAATATCCCTTTCCCATATGTGCCTCTATAGTGTCAACATCATGAGCTTGTGCAGACAAGGCTCCACGATGATAGGGCAAGGGGGGCTGGTATCCTTCCCTCCTATGAGTCCTCTAGGGCATCCATATCCTTCCCACCATGAGTCCTCTAGGGCATTGTGAGAAATATCCCTTTCCCATATGTGCCTCTATAGTGTCAACATCATGAGCTTGTGCAGACAAGGCCCCACGATGATAGGGCAAGGGGGGCTGGTAGTCCCACAACTAGTTAGGTATGTGGCCTCCGCATAACTAGCTTCCAGATACCTAGCTAGTTGTGGGGTTGTTGCGGCGGCGGCCAGCAGCCCCACAACCCCTATCCCCCACCACCACCACGGCACCTAGTTATTTATGCTACACCTTGCATGCATAAGCTCATGATGTTGTCGTAATTCACAAAGTGATTAAAACATCCGAAACTTCTTGTGATATTGCCAATTACAACTCTCTCTCTCTCTCTCTCTCTCTCTCTCTCTCTCTCTCTGTGTGCAGATTAAATTAGACTCAAACACATGTCAATACACAAGACAATATTACAAAGTAACACAGTACACTAGATGCGGACACCCTTGCACGCGCGGCGATTGATTAACAGAGATTCAGTACATTGGTTGACATTCTTCAATAGCAGCAGGGTAGAGAACCTCTCCAGTAGTTCAATTTCCATACGAGGTAGAAGTAGGTTGAAACTTTGATGCTAGCTTCCCCAATGTCATTCATTATTAACCTTGCCTTCATCCTCCTACTAAATACCACATTTCACTCCAGCCTTACCTTCGAAAACTTGTTGTGTCACATTTAATTTTCCACATCCATGCATCAATCTCACTTAGTTCCATGTTTTTGAGCTGTATTGCTCTAATACATGCGTCGAAGCTGTCAGCAAACTGCCATAAAAAGGAAAATACTCGGTGGATCATGCCAACTACAAAAACTTTTATTGCAAATTTCCAGCTAGGCCAAAAGTCTTGCTAAGCTGAACCATTAACTTATGGTGCCATTCCCTCTTGTTCACAGTACGTGGAAAAATCTCCTCAGCGATCTGACATCACAAGTTTAGAAAAAATTGCAAGCATGTGTATATCAAAACAAAGAATGTTCTAAACGATTATTCATTATGACAAGAATGAGTCTACTATCAGCGTATTAAACTTAACCAAAAACATTCTACTGCAAAAGTAAAACATTTAATTAGCTAAAAATAGAACAAAAAATTAACAAAAAGAGAGAATCTTACATTACCTTAACTCCTAAAATTAACAAAAAAGAGAGAATCTTACATTACCTTAACTCCTAAACTAGGCAACTAAAACACTTTAAAGACAAACTCTTGTACGAAAAAGCTCAACAGTGTAGTAAGATAGGCCAATTATACATGTTTTCCATCATGCAACGCTCTGAGGCATGTATTCAAATTGGCGAGTGTATGCCATCCGCATGAGACACCATCTTTTTGTTGTGGCACTTTTACGTTTCTCCACTTAGAGGGCACGTTTTTCAAAGAGCAGTGGTCAGTCGAACTGAATATCATCAAAATCAATCTGCCATTACAAAAAACATTTTATTCCCGAAACAATTGTTGCTAAATAGAGGGTAAATCATGATAAAACAAACTCACTCCTTAAGGCTTTTATTTCTTGTGTGCATTGAAGTAGAATCCAAGTGATAGACACATATTTTCTTTGACAGCAAGCCAGTCACCAGCACTAAGCTGAAATGTTTCCTGTATGTTTATGACTCGCAACATTAAATACATTTGTATATTCTACATCTGCACTTTCAATAGAAGTAAATGGTCATACTCATAGAGAACATGCACTAAAAATATATCGACGATATCCCAATTCCTATTGTAAATCAACGTATTCAAAACTTTTGATTTTCTGAATCTGTCCGCGGACAAGCCCCAAATGTACAAGCTGCCATAGGAAATGCTATTTGCAAAAGCTTTGTCATACTCTAGTAAACTGAATCTGCAACCATTCAACACATGAAGTTAGGAAAACCGTCACACCCATTCCACACACAAGTTCACAAGTACTTACTCCAAACCCAGCTGAAGCCTGAAACACCTCCCAGGACATTTCCTGTTCAATGTCCACAAGGGACCAATCCACGTTTCTGTGCAACTCCAACTTCTGTTCATGGAACCCCTTGATAAATTTTTTCCATGGTTTACAGTCTAAAAACCTACAATTCCCAATCTCACAATGTTATTTAGCTTTTTGGACTTCATTAAGTGTAGCATACATATAAATACATAACATACATACCGGTTACAAATCTCACAGTTTCGCTCTTCCAAAGCGAGCCGCTCCTTATCCACCACTAGAGGAGGGCGTCCTCTCTTTCTCTTTCTAGTCTATGCTCATAAAAAAAGATGTTAGCTCCTCAAAAAGATTAATGAGGTGTCTATGCAGTTAAAGCTACCTCCGAGTTGGACTATGCACGATGTATTTCATGTCAGTTGGTTAAAGCCATATGCAGGTCCATCCCCTTCCCACCCCCTTCAGAGGTCAAAGACGAAGCAGAACCAGACATTATTGATGAAGCAGAAGTAATGGTTCTAGAACAGATCCTTCTGCACCGTTTCAAGCATGGCTCATGCCGAAGACTACGACAGTTCCTCACGAAGTTTCAGGACCGAGGAACTCATAAAGCGGTATGGCTCGACAAAGAATTTTTCGAAGACTATCCGGCATTATTGACGGATTATTTGGAGGCTATGCAGCTTCCGTCAAGTTAAGTAGAAGGGGATGTTACGTGCATCCCGCACTTGGATGCCACGTAGACATTTCTGTACATAAGGTGCAGGACCTAAGATGGTGAACTGGTCCCATGTGAGCCCAGTCCGGGACGAGTCAGCCAGGGATCCATCTCAGTCGTCCGAGGTCAGGTGTGCATTGTCCTGCACATGAGTCCAAGGTCAGGTGTGCACTGTCCTGCACATGAAATAGTGCCAGTCTGCGCTGTGAGTCTCCCTCTGGAATGATGTCAGATGTTCTGTGTATCTAGTTTGCAACTGGATGCCAGACCTCTGTGGGCATGTAGGTTTGCATATAGAGATGGGGCCAGCCCATAGGGCTACCCCAGTGCGAAGATTTGCACCCTTAGTGTGGGCATGGGGGGAGATGTAGAACCACTCTCAAGGGGCCAGGAGGGCCCAGGCTGTGCCCACCAGCCATGGCATGGGCTGGAAGGGCTGTCGGCCAGCCCTAGTGCTTTTGGACAGGCAGCCGACAGGGCTAAAAGCTCTACCCAGCAGGTCGGCCAGGTGTGGGGGGCAGTCCCACACCCATGCACAGGGCTGCCCAGCAGCCTGGCACTGTCCCAGCAGGCATGCGCAGAGTGGCCAGCAGGCTGTATAGTGTGAAAGCACAATATTGCTAAAGACATGGTCGTGAGGCTTTATAAAGCTGGCCGACTGGATTATAAGGGGAGTATAAATACTCCAGCCAAGAAACAATGAAGGCATCTCATAATTCACCAAGTGCTCAAGCAAAAAAGGGCCAGGACAGCCAAGAAGTTGCTAACGCAAAGGGGTGAAGGACTGAAGGTCAAGGGCAGGATTCTCCAGCCAAGAAAAGGTCAAGTTTCTGTATTTGTTTTCAGATTTACATCATTCTAATAAAGCAAATACACCATCCGTGGTGGGGGCCCTACAGAGGGTAATTGGGACCCAATACTGTGTCCTCTCCATCTCCCCCCTTCTCTCTCTATTTTCTGCACATCTCCTTTCAGTTTGTGCGTTAATTCCGTCGCGAAAAGAGTGCTGATTTCTGAGTTTTGAAGTACCGATCCTTCTCCGAAGCTTCCGCATATTACATTCACCCGTCTCGACCGGTGTTTTATACACTAGGTGGAACCAAGGTGTGAACGGGGATTTTTACACAGAAGCAGCAAAGCCACAGGATGGAAGACCCCTGTGTAAAGCCAAGTCTTGTCGCAGAACATGTGTGAAGGCTTATCTGGCATATTTCTATCTGAAGGCGAATTACAGGACACAAGTTTACAGAATTTAACTCACTTATATGGTTTATAAGGATTTTTGTTCACACTTATTTATAAGTGGGTGGACATGCGGGGATTTGGTCAAGGAATATATATATTAGGTGGACCTGATCTTTTAAACCTTGTGTGAACACCTTAAATGGGTGCCTGTTTTTAACTCCCAAAAAGAGGGGTTTGTGGTATTTTTGGAGGGTCTACCACTTTTAATGATGGGTAAAGCAAGCATAGGCTGGAGATAGAGGAGGGGGTTGACTCTATGTAGGGGAAAGTGATGCACAGATGGGAGGAGCAGATCGGGCAGTCATCTTTTTGGCATATGTGCTCGCATCCCTCAACAGGCGACCAGTTCTATATAGATATATATCTCTTTGCTGCGCTTATCTGTCCGTATAGCAGTGTTGTACAACTGCCGCCTCCAGGGGAATAAACCATACTGTCTACAGCTCTGCACCCTCTCCTCTTTGCTGGCCGTACGCAACGGGCAGGGGCTGTCGAATCTCGTTCTCCCTGACTATATAGTGGGCAGTCAACTGGGTATTTGTCTTCTCTCTCTCCTGACTCTGGCCGTACAGAGGAATCGCAAGCAGAGCAGCATACTTGCTCTATCTTTTTTTCCCTTTCCACGCCGACTGAACCTACCCATACAGCTGTACGGGTACCGTGCCACTTCACACGTGTGGAGGGTGGCTGTGTGCAGGCTATACAACGAATTGGTGGTGTCAGAGGTCCGTTTATCTCTTGCATATCTGGTTGATCGTGGAGTTGAGATTTGGGACTGTTTTGAGGACTGTTTTGGAGGAATCCGGGACAGTTTTGAGGCTCAGTTTTGGCACAAAGTTCGGGGTAGCTCTTGGCTCCATACCGGGCTGATTTATGGATGGTTTATGAGCTGATTTGGGGACTGTTTTGTGACAGTTTTGGACAGCTTCTAGAGGTGTTTGCATCTTGACACCGGATAGATTATTTGAACAAGATTTGTGTTGATGCTTTGTGGAAAGATTTGGTGTTGTTCACACCCGCACCTTGGTATCTTGTAAAAGCTTCTATGTGAATAGAGAAGTTCCTATGGGGGGTTGGCCGTTCCGGCTCAGTGTTGTGTTCCTTTTAGCATAGTTTATGGTCATTTCCGCTGCGTTTTCATATCTTTGTTGGGCATCTGAAGTGTCTGTACATCGCTCCGGGTTCCCGTCTGGTTACAGTTCACCCTTCGTGGTGCATCAAACTATTGTGCCCTTTGACCATATGGCTGCTTGGACATTAGGTATTCAGCTTTACACCTGTTTTGACTGTTCTAGAATATTCCTGACTATGTCTGGCACCCATCTCTTGCCCAATAATTGTCCTGGACATTTGGTCAATGAATAATCAAGTGTATTGTATAAAATACATAGGACAGTGCATGACCTGACACGTCAATGAGCTAGACCTAAATGGCAACTGGTTACAACATGCTCTATGTTCATCCAAAAGTTAACTTATTGGTGTGTTCATGCCCATTTATGCCGACGTGGCACCCTAGTACAATGGGTGTTCGTGACAGTGAGGCAACCTACAACTATGGTGTGGCTTATAGTAAGGATCTTTTTTTTTTCCCCCGAGAAAAGATCCTTTCATTAGTTATATAAAAACGCCCGAAGGGCTACAAAAGATCTCTCCTGCTCCTAAGAGAGATAGAGCAGCGAATACATCATGGCAGCCCGGGAGACTCTCCCTAGGTGCTGCAAAATACAAGCATCAGTACAAAGAACTGAGCGGCTAAATCATAAAGAGCCAAACAGGTGGCCTGTAGTGCCAACGGGGGGATCCCGTGTGTAAGGTGTAGAAAGGGCCACAGCGCCAAGTGGTGTGAAAGGCCTGGCGCCGTAAGATCGCCTCATCCGAGTCTCCCCGGATGCGGTCGTACTGTCCTCGCAGGGTGTATATCAACTCCTGCCAAATCCCTTGTACAGTCTCTGCTGGTGGCTCCAATCTCCCCTCAAAGGCCGTAAAGCACCGGGCCCTCCAGGTGAACCAGATGGTGAGGTTGCTGAGGAGCTCCCATCGTAAATCCCTCTCCTGTGTCCAGCTGGCGGACGAGAAATCCGGTGCCGAAACCAGGCGAGGCTGGCCCCTAATAAATCTGATGGCCTGACTGCCCTGCTCCATCTCATAGCCCATAGCAGGCCCTGACGAAGTCGACCAAGCAGCGGCACCCCACGTAAACATACCCTCTGGAGAGAGGGGGGCCAGAATACGCAGCATCCGTAGCCAAATCTGCTGTGCCTGAGGGCAGTCCCAAAGGCAATGTCTTTGTGTCTCCATAGGGTGGCCGCATCGGACGCAGGCCGCCAGAAGACCGCTGTAAACAAGCCAAGTGCCAACTGCTGAGCCCCTGTGGGCGACCAGCCCCCACTGAAAAGCCGAGATCCTGCGGGCCTGCCGACTAGCCCAGAGCCGAGCCCAGAAATCCTCCAGGAACTCCTATGAGAGTCCCTGTAGTCGCCAATGCCTCACTGCCGCTGGAGAAACCGTCCTCCTCGCCGTCAAAATATGCCGCCCCAGCCGAACAGTATACTGGAAAAAGGTGATCTCTGTGGCCTCAAGGGATGCATAAGGATCATGCCACTCGTACTCCCCGGGGTCCCACTGTAGCCGGGCCAAGGGGCGCGTTGCATATGCCCATATGCGCCAATTCGGGAGCACATCAGCAGGGTCGGGGTCAATATGCCACTTCCGAGAAGCGGTGACCACTACCCGAATCCTCTGAAAGGTGCACTCTGCAACCAAAGGCGACTCCACCTCCACTCTCTGGAGTCTGCTCTCATCCTGAATCTCATAGTAGAGGCATTTGCCATCCTCAGTGCTAGCTCTGACAGCAATCAGGATCTCCAATTGTGTAAAGGCTCCCATCCACCGTGGGACCACTGGCTCGAGAGGCGTGAACCACTCCTCTGTGAGTGCCTCCTGTATATCATCCCTCATAATCAAGCCCCCTCTGAAGTGACTCAGCCTCTCCACCTGGATCTCCTTTGGTAGACTGCAGAAAGCCTGCCAGTCTCCAAAACTACGAGCTGGGCCTGCCGCTAAAGGTCCCCAGGCTAGACGAGGCCGAGAACCCAGCATATGACCCTGCTCCGTGCGAACTGCTGGGCTCCAGATGAGCGGCTGTCTGGCCCGCTCCTCAACACAAGAAGGAGGCCGCTAAGAGAGCCCCGGTCTCAGCAGCTCCCAAGCTCTCAGGATACTCAAAGCAAATCTGTCCTCCCATCCTCTACTGAGGCCTGTCCTCCTCATCTCTATGAAGATCCAGCGAATCTCTGGTGCCCAAGTACCCCCTGCTGGGGGCGCCCGAGCCTGCAGTCACTGCAAGAGGAGCTCTTTCCAAGGCTCAGCGCCTGGAAGCAACCCCCGAACAATAAGCTTCCCCAATAAGGCTCTACTCTGATCGACTGGATCTATAATGCCCAAACCGCCCTGAGCCAGCGGAAGTGTAATAACTGCCCATGCAACCTTTGCCCGAGCGGGCTGACCGTCCCTCCCGGACCACAGAAAGTTCCTGATCAGCCTCTGTACCTGGCTGATGCAAGAGCTCGAGAAAATCCAGCACGACGTAATGTACCACATGGTCGCTAATAACACCTGATTTGCCACCACCACCCTCCCAGCCAAGGATAGTCGAGCTGTACTCCAATACAATAGCTTCTTCCGAATGCTCAGAAGAAGCGGGGCAATCTGCTGCTCAGGTGACAAATCTAGGCCAATCTGGCATCCCAAATACCGCACTGCTGTGCCTGGAGGAATCCATCTAAAACCGGGGTCCGGACTCCATGCCGGAGTGGGAGCGCTACTGATCCAAAAGGCCACTGTCTTGCGCCAATTGATCAGTGCTCCCGAAGCTGCACTAAAAACCTGGAGCGACTGCTCAGCCCGAATAAGATTGGCCTCATGGCCATGCAAAAATAAGCCCGTGTCGTCTGCAAACTCAGCATCAAGCAGGTCCTCCCCCCGGACTGGGAGCTGCAGTCCTCGCAAACCAACCTCTTCTGCCGTCAAATACATACTCATAGCCTCCGCAAAGAAGAGAAAAAGGAAAGGGGCGAGAGGACACCCCTGACGGACTGATCTGGTCAGCTCAAAACTCGGCCCCCGTCCTCCTGCAATCAGCACCTGGCTGCGAGCTGTGGAGTACAGAGCTGCCACCCCTCTGATCCATCCTGGCTCAAAGCCCAGGCGAGCAGCATAGTGCTCTCTAAGAAACCCCAATCAACTCTATCGTATGCCTTCTCAAAATCGAGAAGCATCACGACCAAGTCCTCACCAAGAAATCTAGCTCGGGCCGTCGCCTCCCAGAAAGTAAAGATGTTGTCAAGGATACTGCGCTCCTTGACAAATCCTGTCTGAGTAGCATGAATCAACTCCCCCAGGAAGGGCTGGATCCTCAAACTCAAGGCCTTTGCTAAGACCTTGTAGACAGTATTGAGGATTGTAATAGGCCTCCAATGCCGAATGTCATCTGATACTCCCTCCCCCTTGGGGATAAGATAGATCAAGCCCTCTGAAAAGCTCTACGGCATCACCCCAGTGTCCGAAACATGCTGAAAGCCCCTGCGGAGGCCTGGCCCCAAAAGGTCCCAATAGCGCATAAAAAAGGCCGGCGTCAGTCTGTCCTCCCCTGGGCAACTATGTCGCGGCAGGACCCTCAAGGCCTCGGCAAGCTCAATCTCTGACAGAGGCGCACCTAGAACTGTACGCATATGGTCTGTGACCCTCCTCTGCACATGGGCCCACACAGTCTGTCTGCAAACATCTCGATCCTCAGTGGCTGGCTCCGCTGAAAGCAGGTCACTATAAAATGCAGTAGCAATGGCTCTGATCTTCCCGAGCTCAGTAGCTACCGATCCATCCGGTCTACCTAGCTGGCGGACTCCTGCTCGCGCATGACGGGGTCCAGTGATCTCAAAAAACTCTCCAGTCACTCTATCACCAAGCTGCGTCCACTGAGAGGCCTGACGACGATAGTAAAACTCATGTCTCTGCTCCTCTACCTCTCTAACCTCCTGGCGTGCCTGGCTCAGCTGGGATGCCACCCACTCACATGCAGGCTGCTGCTCCTGAAGGCGCTATAGCGAAGCAAGGCTGCGTCTCAGTCGTTGCTCCCGCTCGCGAATCTCTCCCAGTCGAGTCAAAGCTGCAGCGTGTAGAAAAGAGCTAAGATCAATGAGTCCCTGGGCACACTGGCCCGCTGCATCCTGGTCAGAGCACTGACTATCATGCCAGATCCTCTCAATGTCCTCAGCGAGACTGGGATCTGTAAGTACCCTCTCTGGGATCCTCAAGTGCAAGCTGGGCTCCCGTGTCCCCTCCTCCAATGTCAATATAACTGGCGCATGATCTGAAAATGAGGTGCCAGCGAGAATGCCGACGGAGCCTCCTCGCTCCCCTAACCAGTTGCCCACATAAAAGCGATCAATCCGTGATAGATTAGTCCCTCCCTGCCGGCGATCCGACCGAGAGAAACTAAGACCGTCCTGAGACCGGGAAAAAGCCCTATGCTGCCATGCATCAGTGATCCTCAGTGACATGCAAAACCGGTCCCAAGCTGCAAGCTCCGTGCCGTGCACTGTAACATGACTGCCTCCCACCCTATCTGCCGGGTCCTCAAGCATGTTGAAGTCTCCCCCAACACACCAATGTGCGGCCTCTGGCAATGCATGTGTAACCTGAGTCCAGAACTCTGCTCTGGCACTAGCATGATTGGGCGCATAGATGTTGAGCACACCCAATAGCTCATCATGCATCCTCAAAATGACATACTGTGCTCTACCAGGCACAATGATCCCTCGATCCACAATGGCGTGTCGCCATACATCTGCAATAACCATGCATACTCCTCCCTGTCCACCCAAAGGACCAAACCCTGCAGACCAAAAAGTGTCCCATCTACCAGGCATCACCGAATCATATCTCCGGATCCTGCTCTCACCCAAGTGGTGCTCCTGCATCATCAAAATATCAATGCTGCCACCAACCAAGCATCTCTGAAGCTCCTGCCTCAAGCAACCTCGATAGCATATAAAGTGTGCTCCGCCAAGGCCCTGTACATTCCATGAGATGATCCTCATGGATGCCCTGCTGAGGTGGATGCTGTCTCAGCCGTTCGGCGGGCCTTCGCAAGCGGCTTGGATGGAGAGTAGTCCCCATCCGAACGGCTGCGAATCTGCCCACCCGGTGTACTGCAAGAATCCCGGATCAGGCGCCAGTGGCTGTGGCCAATGGCGACTGCCTCCTGTTCTGACAGAGCTACCTCGTGTATACTCACATATCCAGGGTCGCGTGCCAAGTCTGCCACTATACGCACGACCAAATGCCGAATCCCTGAGGTATCCACACTCTCGGGATCCAAGAAAAAATGAGCCAACTCCCAAAGTCGGCCTATCACATCTGTCACCTCCAGATCGCTCATGTGATGAGAAAACTCAACTGCCTGAGTCTTCAAAGTGCTGAGAGTGAGCTCTAGAGTCCACTCCCGGTCAAAAGGTCCACATAGAGGGAACGAGAAGGCCACCGCTGAGTCTAGTGCCTCCTCCCCGCGGGCCGGAGGTATCACTACATGAACTCGGATGGGTGCTGGCTCATGGGGGCCCTCTGCTCCAAAAAGCCGTGTGAAGGTATAATCAAAAGCCTCCGAGCGCTGTCTAATGCCAAGGCGACTCAGCCGACTGCAGATAGATGAAATCCGTGAGGCCCTAATCGGCATAGGTCTCCTCTGTGATGCTCGAGCGAGGTCAGTGCTCAGCGCTCTCCGGACTGCAGGTGAGCGCAAGGGAACTGCCAGGGCCTCCCGGGAAGGTGAGGCGGGCGGAGGGGGAGGAGGGGGAGGCGAGGGAGGTGGAGAGGGAGCTGCTGCCGAAACCGGAGCGGAGACGGGAGGAGGCGAAGGTGGAAGCGAGGCGGTGGGAGGGGACGGGGGTGGGGGGGGGTGAAGGAGGGGGTGCTGGCATCTCCTGGTCCTCAGTCGCTGCAGGGGTCTCCTCCTGAAGGGGAGCAAAGCTGTTCCTCACGGGAACCCAGTGAGGCTGAGACTGTGGCTGCTGCTGCAGCGGTCTCTGGGCGTGCTGCTGTGGCTGTCTCCCTCGGCGGCGCCCCTGTCCAGGCTGCCACTCCGAGGTCTCTGTGGCCTGAGCAGGTGTCCCGGAGGCAGCCTGCCGAGCCGAATCTGTGGGCGGGCCATCAGTAGCCTGCTCTGCTGTGGTGAGGGTCGAGGTCTCCTGCGAGGGCAGGCCTTGGCCAGATGACCGACCTGCCTGCAAATGAAGCACTGGTTCGGGAGCCCGGAGAACTCCACTCTCTGATCTATCCACCCCCCCCCTATCCTAGGTAGCTGAATGACCTTAGGAAGGGAGGAGATGTCAGACACCAACACTCTGACCGAAGGTAGCCCAACTGCTCTGGCCACCACTGAAGCTGCTGAGGGGCCCGTCTCTAGTACCGAGCCCACCAATGCTCCGAGCCTGGAGAGGAGCGGAAGATACTCCCGGCGGAGACCAGGGAAACAAACTGTAATATGGAAGAGGCGCTCTCCCTGCTCCGCCGCTGCTGGGTCAAAGGTACAGCCATTTGCACCTCAGTTTTGAGAAAGAATGGAGACATCCAATAGAAGATTTGCAAAAACATACTCAGAATGCATCGAATACCCTAAACTACTGATGCATATCACAAAGAAATTAAGAAGAGAGATTCTACTAGAGAACATACAGCTTGCTGCAACTGCTTTGTGGGAGGAAAACAGCAAATCCCTAAATCTCATTGTGGAGGTCAAATGCTGTCAAACTTTACTCAAGTTGCTTGCAGGAGATGCACTCCTGCTGATCCCTGGGGCTGAGTGTATAAACTGAGAGTGGTGGTACATTTAAATAGTCCCGAAACTGGCCCATGCGCTGTTTGGCCTGGTCAGGCCACAGACTTCTACACCTAGGCACCCAAATTTGCTGCACGGCCACACCCAGCTGGATATCTGGCCACCCATAAATGTTGTCCAGCCTTGTGCTGCTGCTGTAGGCAGTCTGCCTACCTTCTGAAGCAGGTCCTCAACCCTGTTGTATGGGTTGGATGTGAAACGTACACATGAGGAATTAGGGTTTCTGACCTAAACCTGATGTGCATAAAGAGGGTCTTTGAACCTGCTTTAGCCTGTAATTATTGCAACAGTACAACCTAGATAAATCCAAGACCTCAAGGTTGGATCAAAGCGTACGTACGGATCCAATCCGTACCGTACATCCGTACAGTTCGGGGATCCGTACGTACGGATCGATCCGTACGTGTGGGGTTTTTTTTTTTTTTTGGGTGGGGTTTTCGTTGTTCGCCTGCGACAAAGTTTTTTTTTTGGGGGGGGGTTTCGCATTCTTTTGGGTTTCGCCGATCCGTACTGCCGCCAGCGACGATAGCACCTGGACTCGTCGCTCCGTACAGTCGCCAGCGCTCGCACACCTTCCGGTACAGTCTCTCTCTCTCTCTCTCTCTCTCTCTCTCTCTCTCTCTCTCCGAGTCTCCAAGCCTTCCCTTTGCTTCACCTTCCGGTACTCTCTCCAGGCCTTCCCTTTGCTTCTGTGTTCTTCTGCTCTCGCCCCCCTTTGTTGCCACCGCCCTCCCGAGTCCCTTTGCTCAGCCATGTTCTGTGGTGTTGTATCTTCTGTGTTCTTCTCCTCTCGCTCCCCTTTGTTGCCACCGCCCTCCCGAGTCCCTTTGCTCAGCCATGTTCTGTGGTGTTGTATCTTCTGTGTTCTTCTCCTCTCGCTCCCCTTCCCCCACCCACCCTCCCTTGCTCAGGCCCCCAAGGCAGCAACATAACTCTCTCTCTCTCTCTCTCTCTCTCTCTCTCTCTCTCTCTCTCAGAGCCTTAGGCCACCATCTGTGGACCATGCACTTAGCTCTCAGTCTCTCTCTCCCTCTCCCTCTCCCTCTCCCTCTCCCTCTCACTCTCACTCTTACCTGAGCTGCCCACTAAATATTATGCATTGCACGATTGCTGAATCCTGATTGAAATTGTATGGCATTGTGCATTGAATTTGTCAGAGCAATCATGCCGAAGCGAGAGAACCCATACTGGAAGGAGCACACAAACGTCATTCGCATTGTGACTACTCCAGGGCAGGCAGGTAGTGGCACTCGACAATGGCAGTGCAAGTACTGCAATTTCACCCTCACGAGTACAATTACTCGTGTCATCAAGCACCTCACAGGCATTGGCACCACCAACAATTGTGCAGGGTGCAAGAGAGTGCCACAAGCATTGAGAGATCAGTTGATTGCTGAAAATTTCCCTGCAATGGGGGCAGCTGGAAGAGGAAGAGGCACACAAGAGACACAGGATGCGCTTCATGATGCTCTTCTTGGGGACTTGGCTGGTCCATCCACGCAGGTTGATGAATCTCAGCCTGCCTCTTCTGAGCAGGCATCGTGTGCCAGAAAGAGGCCTTCTGTCATGCAAGATGAGAATGAGGGTGATACATATACGGAAAGGCAAACCACCTTGCCTTCTCGTGTGCATGCACAGTCTTGGGTCAAAGAAAGGCAAAAGGTGGCTGAGATGGAGATTGCTCGCACTCTCATAGAGTGCAATATCTCCTTCAATGTTTTGAGGACTGACCAATGGAAGAGGATGGTCAGAGCTATAGCCCAGGTTGGACACACGGAGTCATGGTCAGGGCTTGAGTACAAAAAGATGCGCACCACGATGCTTGATGAGCAAAAGGCCTTGATAGACAAGGCATTGGTGCCAGTGAAAGCAGGTTGGCAACAATTTGGTTGCACTATCATTTCAGATGGCTGGAGTGACACACGGCGACGACACATCATCAATATTCTTGTCTCTTCATGTCTTGGTACGTATTTCTTACGCGCTGTGGATGCTGGGAAGGCAGGCGAACGCATCACTGCTGAGAGTATCTATGAGCATATTCGCCAGGCAATTGTTGAAGTTGGTCCAGAGAATGTGGTGTAAGTTGTAACAGACAATGCTGCTAATTGCAAGGCAATGGGAGACATGGTGGAGGCGGAGTTTCCTCGCATTGTGTGGACTCCCTGTGCAGCCCATTGCCTTGATTTGCTTATGGAGGACATAGGCAAGCTGAGTTGGGTGCAACCCACAGTTTCTGATGCCACGAAGATCACTACATTCTTCAGAAAGAAGCAGCAGGCATTGGCTATCTTTAGGAGCCACAGCAACCTAGATATGGTGCGGCCATCCAAGACAAGATTTGCCTATATGTATTTGGTGCTACACAGGCTTTTCAAATTGAGAGATCCACTATTACAGACAGTTGTGGATCCAAAGTGGAGAGATATGTATCATTCACAGACAGAGCCCACCAAATACATATAGAGACGGATACTGGATGAGACCCTCTGGACGGATGTGCAAACTCTCTTGGTGGCTTTGCAGCCAGCATTTGTACTTCTGCGAGTCACAGACATGGAGGGCTCCACTTTGGGCTTAGTGTACCACCTCTTCATGCAGATGAAGAGTCATATTGCAGCCTGTACGTCCCTGACACAGAATTGGTAAGTAAAATCTTGATTCTTGATGGCCGATTACAAAATCTTGATTCTTGAGTCTTGACTTACTAATTGCTCTACTTCTCTGTTTATTTTACTCTTGCAGCCGAGATGATATATTGGCTATTGTGGATTATCGATGGGGGTATATGAGTTGCCCCATTCATGGGATGGCTGCATTCCTCCATCCTTTCTACAAGACGCCACTTCTCTTTCATGATAGGGAGCTGCTCACCTTACGAGATAGGTACATTAATAGTATGTATGATGTGGAGCAGCAATTGGAGATTGATGCGGAGCTCTGCAGTTGGGTCAACAACTTGGGATCCTCATTTGCTAGAGTTGTTGCTCTTAGACCAGAGGCCACCAAGCTTCCTCTTACTTGGTGGCAAAACTATGGAAGACAAGGTCTTCCACAGCTTACAGATATAGCTCTGCGAGTGCTATCTCAGGTATGTATATCATGTATGTACTATGGACTATGAACTAGTCTTGTGAAGCTTATTGGGAATTGCTGAGCTCACATGAATGAAGCACTTTTTTTGAATTGGAGTGCAGGATTGTTCAGCAGGTGCTTGTGAGCGCAACTGGAGCGCTTACTCGCTCATACATACAAAGATACGCAATCGTTTGAGCACCTCTCAACTAGAGAGACTGGTCTATTGTAGGGCCAACATGAAGCTCGTACGAGCATATCATGCTTTGGGCATCCCAAAACAGGTGAGTTTATCCTATTCATTCTCTTGTGGGGATTGGCCTCCCATTTACATAGCTTTTATACTATAGTATACAAAAAGTTGAGTCGTTGACACTCCGCATTCTCTTTGGTTTTACGTTGAATAGGTGGATCCAACACGTGTCAAGCTGGTCCCAGATCCTACCACCATTGATGAGGCAGAGCAACGGTTGAGAGATGAGCAGGACGAGATTCTTTGCCTCCTGCATAGAGAGCTGGAGAGCGTAGACAGGCGGGTGACGAGATCGAGAGCCCGAGCTTATAAAATTCAGCTACATGAGGGACCTGCAGATGCAGAGAGTTCTGGCCGGAGAGGCGCGCGGAGAGGGAAGCTGCCTATTCAGACTCCTCGAGCACGTGCGAATGAGGCCGTTCGCCTCATTCACACTACCCAGCAGGATGATGCAGAGACAGGGACAGGGACATCTGAGGCAGCCCACCCACCTGTGCCCATGATGACAGGGCCTGAGTATGATGACGAGGGCAATGTCATCACGGAGGATTATATGCTTGATTGTCCAGGATCATCATCCTCATCGGATGATGAGTTTTGATTTGGATTACCTTAGTTTTGATTTGGTGTTGTATGGACATGGCACATTTTGTCATTATTCATAGACTCATTTTCAAATTTCATCATTTCTTGATGTGAATTGTGAGTTGTCACGACTCACTTGTGACAATGTGACTTGTCTTAAGTAATAAGTATTAAGTATTAAGTACGATTAACTTATTAAGTATGATTGACGACTTTGTGATTCTAATTTCTCACTTTTGAATTAGTAGGTTTTTGACCTTGTTGTGTCTCTATTTCGAAAGTTTTATATGTCAATGTGGACATGGACTGAAATTTAATGTAGGTGGCTGAAATTTTTGAGATTTTATGTATTTTTATGTATTTTTACCAATAGTACGTATTTTCACGTACCTTAAAATTTTTTTCCGTACCAAACAACGTACAGTACGTACGGATCCGTACAGTACATAACGTTTGGAACCACCTTGCAAGACCTCATGAGGAGGGGGCTAGCTCACGCCACAGCTTCTCTTGGGATTGAGGCCAGTCCAACACCTAGCCATGATTTCTCACCAAAGTTAACTTGTCCTGTACCCACGGAACCTGCCCTCCAGGTGTTAGAGCCTGGCAATGGATTTTTCCAGGTCTCGACTTCCCTTGGGTGGTTTCTCACCAAAGTTAACTTGTCCTGTACCCACGGAACCCGCCCTCCAGGTGTTAGAGCCTGGCAATGGATTTTTCCAGGTCTCGACTTCCCTTGGGTTATCCCAATTTATGAAAGTCCCCCATTAGTGAGCTCCTTCACTTACTTTTATAACCCCATTAACGTGTCACTGTTTAGCCTTATCATTGAAGATAAATTAGTTGTCCTTTGGGGACATGACAATGTGTGTCCCGCCTCACAAGATTTTACTCATTGTTGCATGGATTTCAGGCTATTTAAGCCATCAAGTGCCCAGCTTCCAGCACAGCAGTTGTGCAATTCAGCTTAAACGCAGACGTTTTCTGCCGCCTTCTGTTTTCTTTTAGCCTCCCATTAGATGGTCACTGAAAACTGTAGTCCACCAAGCGGTTGCAGCTGAACTTAATTTTTTATTAGCATGTGTTTGCCCAATTGACTGAATTCTGTGTCCAAACAACAGTTGCCTATGCAAGGCAGAATCTTAGCTTTGGCCCTCTTTTATTCCCCTTCTTATTTTTTTGTATTGATTAGTTAATCAAGTTTTCGGTTCCTATTATTCCAATAAATTTTGTTTTAGTTTTTGCAATCACAATGCATTTAAATGATAAAAAGAAAAGCTATTGTATATTCAGGTAAGATGTTGAGGAGCGACGTTTGCAGAGAAACCTTCATGTGGAAGGAGGGCGAGATGTCACATTATAGATAAAACTTTCATCTCCCTTATTCAACTCTTATCTTAATGGCATGATTCAACTCTTATCTTAATGGCATGGCTTTCCATCTAAAGTTCCTTTTTAAAAACTTTACATTAGTCTTGTAATTGAGAGTGGCTTAAAGTTGATTCATGAAATTTGGGGGGAAAAAAAAAGGCAATTAACTTCGAATTCCATGAACTTGTTGAGAATGTGTAGCTAGCATGCATCGACCTATGGTATAAGTTTTGAAAAGTAAATTCACTATTACTAAAATTACGAAGATTAACATAAAAATATTGTAATAGCTCTATCTCAAAGAGATGTGTACAAAAAAAAGGTCTCTTTAGTTGATGGAAGGTGCGACTAAATATATGTAGGAGATTTTTTTGTATTGCATTTGTAGTGTCCCAAAAAGTTAATTTCAAAGTGAAATTTTGAATCTTCTTTGCAAAAAGCATCTAAATGATGATCATAAAAGATAAAATTTTGAAAAGTATGTTGGCACTCAATATGTGTTTTTTCAACTATTATCTTGTGTTGAGAGTATTTTACTAATAGGAATTTCTTTGAAAGAAAAAACTTAAAAGAGAAATGAAATTTCTACAAAAGTCTCTAAAGCCCACAAAAGTAAGTTTTTTCTTTACAAGACTAGTGTTATCATTAATCTTGTAGAAAAAAACCTATTTTGTGGCTTTAGCAAGTTTGACATATGTTTCATTTTGTCTCATGATGGAATAATCTCATATGTGATCCGAACTTTAGTGCCCTTTACAATTCCATAAACTTCGCAATCTATCACTTGGTCTAGATAATCACATTATCATTAGCATCTTCAAAACTAAAATCAATGCTTGCAAGTCTTAAGTAAATTATATTTCATCCATTGAGTTTTTGACAGAAGTGCATGTACATTTACTCTTTGATTACCAAATTTTTGCTTTCATTGGGCACTTAAACTTTTCTCCTACGATGTCTTTATTAATGTCTTTATGTAGCAAGCAAATACTATCTTATATATATATATATATATATAAAGTTGATGGTTTAGTTTATTATTAAAACGTACCATATTAATGTTTTTTATTTTTCAATGACTATGTTACTGAAACTTTTCTACGTGTTATAATTATTATATACTATGGTTGAACTTAGTTCTTGTATATAGCCTTGGTAAGACTTAGTGTTATTTTTATACTTTATGGGTTGAAGTCATGCATATAACTATCACTAAAACTAAAATTTTGGGTAATAAGGCTAAATGTATCTTTGCATTTTTTTTTTGTTTGATTTAGGAAAAGAATTTGTAAGCAACAAGGTAGTATGAAGACACACTAAGATTCATGCTTTTTTTTTCTTTTGGAGGGTTTCTTTTGCCATGGCTCGTTTAGGTTATCACTTGATCCAAGGATTAGTTTAGTAATTATTATTAGGAGTGAAATTTACTTTGAAAGCATGAGCATTGAGCTCCATTAAGATGAATCGGTGTGTTTTTGCCCATGCATTTCATAAATGTTTCATGCATTGTGGAATTGGTAGATTGGAATGGAAGGATGCTAAATCATCAAAAAATAATAAAAAACCACTTAATTGCTCACAACGCAATCTTTAAGTAGGATTAGTATCATTAATCATACCTCATCAAGTCTAAAAAATCATAAAAACCATAAAAAAAAAAATAGGACAAACTAGCTCTCGAGTAGCAGACATGAGTCCACAGTCCCATGCAAAAAGACGTGAGGCTTGACATGTGAGCCGTGAGCCTGGATATGTGAGCTTGCAGCCACCATGAGGCTAGAGATGTGAGTCTAGAGATAGGTATACCTAATATAGTATGGACCAATTCTTACTACATAAAGACTTGTATGGACACACTTACCCATGTCCTTAGAAGATTTTCTTATCATATAATTTGTACCAACTACAAATTCAAAAAATTCTTATCCTTTACAATTATTGGAGAATTAAGTACACTTATTGTCCAATAATTGCACACACCCTATCATAGGCGCAATTCCTAGATTTTTCGTGTCCCCAAGAAGGCTCATTTCATATAAGGGAAGTACGCGAGCCAAATTTATACAAAAAAACGCGAGCTTACAGATGTGAGTCTAGAGGCATGAACATACATACATGAACTTAGACACGCGATCTTGCAGATGAGACTTGGAGACGTGAGTCTAAAGGCGTGAACCTGGACACGTAAGCTAAGAGACGTGAGCTTGCATACGTGAGCTTGGATAGGTGATTAAGAAAAAAAGAGATCAATTTTAAAAAAAACTTCTTTGAAACCAATTTAAAACTTGCACCAGAAACACCATGGGCCTTTGATGCAAACCCGATCTAGACTAATTATTGAAAACGATCAAATCACACTTTCTTAAACCCACCAAGCTTTCGATCCCTTCATAAGACATGTCCTCATCCACCACAACGAGCCTCCAACCTCAAGGCTAGGTGGTTGGTAGAGGATAAGTGCCATTCGAAACCACACATGCCAAACCCTACGAGACAAGAGATCCCATACCTTGAAACATAGGGTTTCTTGCAACCACTCCCTTATGTTCCACCAACCACCACATAAATACACAGATTACATTTTGAGGTTGGTGTTTGAAAAGGGAAAGGGGTTTGCGAGAAACATAGGACCTAGCGGCTCAAAGTTGGGTAAAATCAAGCCAATCCACATCTCAAGAATGATGACCGAATCTGATGGAACTGTAGATCCTATTTAATACCTAGAAAAGTTTGATCAAATGTGTGAGGCCATGGGAAGGATTGATGATCCCACCAAGATCTATTCATTCAGACTTTGCCTTGAAGGCAAAGCTGGCTAATGGTTTATATCACTAAACCCGCATGAAAAGGCCAACTACAAGGTCTTGGAACACATTCTCATCATGGGATCATGAACCAATGGTGGAGCCAGATGAGGCTCTATTGCATAGATCTATAACCTTAAACAGAAGGAGAGGAAAACCATGTGGGACTACATTGCTAGAACCAAGTATCTCCACATGAGACACAACACTCGCGAAAGACTAGATGATTTATCACTCATCGATCGATTTATGATTAATCTCAAGAGAAAGAGGCTTTAGGATCCTCTCTAGCCAGTGCGCCAAAGCAGCCATTTGCGCTACCACCCATACTAAATATCGATGCATAACCCAATGCTCATTTACCAGAACACTAGGCATATACAGACCACCACTAATGCCATAACTACCTTTGGTATTACTACCCCAATTGGTTTCTCCTAGAATTGCACTAGTACAACAGTACTCAGTGACATTGCCAACTGACTCCAAAAGTCCAAAACATGAGCTCTATGACTCGTATGAGTAATATGATTCATATGGATATCCAGATCATCCTCCTGCCAGACTATACCTTTGTGTTCGAAGCCATGGTGCAACAAAAAGCGAGAGATCTCAACAATATGGCACTAGGCAAATGTTTCCGTTGTAAGGGCTAACATCGTGTTACCAACAATGAGTCCTCATAGAACCATCGTACCCTTCCAGTGCCCTAACTCCACCCCCGAATCCAATACCAAATGCCAATGTCATTCCATATGGAGGCACATGTTACAAGTGTGGATTTGAACATGCCTTTAAGGATTATCCTAACAAAGTCACAAATACCCCAGTGACAAGATCATCAACCACTTCGACGAGCCTTAACTTGTTAAGGATTTATTTATATAGTCCCCTTAATTCCATCACAAGGCTCCAAACCAAGTCCAGGGTAGTTGCAAGGAAACAACCAAGACAACGAAAGCAGAAAGCTCAAGATTTAACCTAGAAGCGAGTAGTCCTAGAGTGTCACGTAGGCTTTAATGCGTGTGACCGACGGCAGACCGGATGGCCATGTCCGGGGTTCAGTGGGAGAGGACGCCCGTGCGGAGTCATGGGCGGCCAGGCTAGTGTGGACGGCAAGCCACACACTATATAGCCTAGGGGATGAGGGGCAATCCTCATTCTTCCTCTATGGCTGGGTGGTGAGCCAGAGGCCGTCCCCTCTTGTGGTAACGCCCGTAGCGGCGTTACGGATATCTAACACTGGTATCAGAGCATGGTTCGAGGGGGATCGTGAGAGTCCGCGCGTGAACGGGGGACCGGAGCCCACTCGATGGTTTTCAACCATTCATCTTCTCACCTTATCTCCACAAGGGAGTGTGTGGAGGGAGGCGGCCAAGATTTTGAAGGGAAGAACTCTTTCTCTCTCTCTCTCTCTCTCTCTCTCTCTCTCTCTCTCTCTCTCTCTCTCTCTCTCTCTCTCTCTCTCTCTCTCTCCCGGTCACACACAGCAAGTCTCCACTCCACGCAGGTAAGCAAAGCAATTTTCGTTTTGTTTTGTTTTTTTCTCTGCGTTGAATGGCTGCGAAGGAATCGTTGAATCCTCTCTGTGGAAGGGGGGGGCACAGACTGGCCCCATGAAAGCTTTGAAACACACGACTGTGTGTGGGGGTGGGGCGGCAAAAACCAGCCCAAACTCGGGGCTGAAAAGCTAAATTAACTCTACATTGTGTGGGGGGGCGAAGACCAGCCCCACGAAACGCCACCAGCAACATGCTAATGTCCGGCAAGAGCAGCTCACGCGGAATGTCCAGGCGGCAGCACACAGCACCAACATAGTGAAGCTCCACAAGGAGAGCATAGGTGTCCAGCAAGAGCAGCGCGGAGCTCGTGTGTAAGGGGGCGAAGGCCAGCCCAAGCCCGGCGACCTGTGTAGAGAGCGGGGGGCGCCTTTGCCTATGCGACCTGGCTTGCGTAGCCAGCCAGGCCAGCCAGCCAGGCCAGCCGGCGCGGCGACCAACCAGCCAGGCCAGCTAGGCCAGCCAGCGGGCGGGCGACGGCCAGCCATGGGCGGGCGACCCCAACGGCGGCGGCGGCCAAAGCAGCCACAACGGCCAGCCACGACCAGCCAACCAACTAGCATGCGGCCACCAGCGCCGCCAGAAGAAATTAAAAAAAACCATTTATTTTTTTAAAAAATATATTTTTATTATTCATTTTTATGAAATTAAAAATGATAAAATTTAAACGGATCCTCTCTCTTGGCTGGGGAGGAGGGATAATCCCCGCAAGAAATAATCCCGGCAAGGCACAGCCTCTCGATAATTTTAATTTTGTTATGAGTTGCAGGCATTATTTTTTTTCTCTCGGATCGGAGAATCCCGGAGTAGCGTCCTTGTAGAGGCTCGCAGCGCAACACAAATCGACAAACAACCGTAAAGGGGGGTGACTATTATTCTCTCACCACCACTGCTCATTTTTATTAGCGTTTTTTTTAGTAATTTCCGAGTTCTCGCATTGTTTTTTTGGCAAGAATTAAAGATGTCTGCTAGGCGTAGTGTGTCCCCACCGCCTTCTACTTCTCTAGGTTTTTCCAGTCTCTTGTCCTCGGTCGTGGGTTTGACCCCGACCGAATTGTCAGGTCGAACACGCGTGATCCGCCAGCGCCCTCCTCGTCTATTGACCCCGCCTTAGGGCCCAGCGAGCCCGCAACGGCCGCATTGGCTGATGACCCCTTTCTGGCCAATGAGCCAGAGGACATGAACACTGACGTCGCCGAGGGGAGCGAGGAGGACCTCTTGGATTATGACGACGACGACTATGACCTATTGGACCCTGCTGATGTCCTAACAGAGACGGAGCTCTCTAGTGGACTATTTAAATATCTTAATGCCAAATTGAACACTATGGGTAAAGTCCATGCTGATTTAGTAACGATGCTACAGAGCATCTCCACACGGTTAGATGCACTGACAGCCGCCTCGCCGACTGCTCGTGGTAGCCGAGCTCCTGCGGCACGGGTGAGCAACTTTACAAAAATAGACCTGAGATCTGGGTATCATCAGGTTAGAATTAAAGCAGAAGATGTTGCGAAGACAGCATTTCGGACCCGTTTCGGGCATTTTGAGTTTTTGGTCATGCCATTTGGGCTAACCAATGCTCCAGCGACGTTTATGACGCTAATGGATAGCATTTTACATCCATATCTGGGAAAATTCGTAGTAGTTTTCCTAGATGATATTCTTGTGTACAGTAAGACACAGAAAGAACACATAGAGCATTTGCGTCTAGTGTTCGAATTGTTGCGAGAGCACAAACTATTTGCGAAGAAGAGCAAATGTGAATTTTTTGAAACAAAAATTCACTATCTTGGCCATATTATATCCGCCGATGGTACGCGGATGGAGCCAGAAAAAGTAGAGGCTATTCTTAAATGGCCAGCACCGAAGAATCTCGAGGAACTGCAGATTTTTCTTGGCATGTCGGGGTTCTACCGACAGTATGTGAAGGACTACGCGA
This sequence comes from Cibotium barometz, assembly GCF_041138505.1. Classification (NCBI taxonomy): domain Eukaryota; kingdom Viridiplantae; phylum Streptophyta; class Polypodiopsida; order Cyatheales; family Cibotiaceae; genus Cibotium; species Cibotium barometz. Next base: position 157,566 of record NW_028229443.1, on the reverse strand, counting down.
AGATCGCAGTCCCGTTGACTGACTAGTTACGGTCAAAAACAAAAAACATTAGTTGGGGGGAAGCCCAATAGAAAAGCTTTGATAAGCTTAAGGTGACCGTAGCAGCTGCACCTGTTTTGACTATTGTGGATCCAAATGAGCCGTTTGTTTTGGAAACAGACGCTAGTAATGAGGCCATTGGGGCCGTACTAATGCAAAGGGGACGCCCAATTGCATTTGAGAGTAAAAAGTTAGATCGTGTTCAGCGTAACTACTCGGCTTACGAGCGAGAGTTACTAGCGATAGTTCATGCACTGAAAAAGTGAAGACACTATTTATATGGTGCTACTTTTGAGGTCCGGACGGACCATGAAAGTCTGAAATGGCTTTCAAGTCAAAATGAACTGAAGGGTAGAAAAGCTCGGTGGGCGGAGATTCTACAGGAGTTTGACCTTCAGATACGTTACCAGAAAGGTAAGTATAACATGGTGGCAGATGCACTTAGTCGCATGCCACAGATTAATGAACTTAGTTTCACAGTCTTCAAGAATGATTTCTTGGAGTCCCTACGTGGTTTATGTGAGCACGATCCATCTTTTACAGAGGTCTGGCGCGCTGTACGCGTACGCACTTCTTCACAGACGCGACCACCTCCCTCGTTGGCACGTATTGCTAGTCCGGAGAGACTGGCCGAAGGTGCAACGGGAAAGGAAGCGAGAGTTAGTCCGGAGAGACTAGCTGTGTCTTCTGGGTATAGTTTGGAGCCGGAGAGTTCTGACGTAGGCCCTTCATCACCTTTGACTGCCACGGCTTCAAAAGGGAGTGATAAACTTCGTCGGGGGGAGAAATATGCTAATTACTCCATTGACGACGGGTACTTACTCTACAAGGGTAGAATATGTGTACCAACTATTGGTGACTTTCGGGCCCAAATTCTTAAAGAAAGTCATGATAGTCCAAGTGCGGGTCATCCTAGGATTCAGAAGACCTATGCACTAGTAAAAAGACAGTTTTATTGGCCTAGTTTGTTTAAGGACGTCCAAACTTATGTGCTGAAATGCAGTAAGTGCCAGGTCAATAAACATGAACGTCTTAAGGTTGGAGGACTACTCCATCCGCTGGAGATTCCTTGAGGGAAATGGGAAAGCATTTCCATGGATTTCATTACCGGTTTACCCAAGACGAGTCGAGGGAATGACTCGGTGTGGGTGGTAGTGGACAGGTTAACTAAAATGGCAAAGTTTATTGCCACGAAGAAAACTGTTAAAATGCCAGAGTTGGCAAAACTCTTTATTGAACATCTCTACAAGCTATATGGCCTGCCCGCAGATATAGTGTCGGATAGAGATAGAAAGTTCAACAGTCATTTTTGGAGGGAAGTCTTCAAAAAGTTGGATACTACTCTGAGTATGAGTACGGCAGATCATCCGGAGTTTGATGGTCAAACTGAAAGAGTTAACCAAATTCTAGAGGATATGTTGCGTTCTTATGTTAGTAAGAAGCAATCTAATTGGGAAGAGTACTTGCCCTTACTGGAGTTTGCATATAATAGCTCCAAACACTCAGTGACTTGATTTACACCATTCATGTTAATGTATGGATTCCAGCCGAGATCTCCGATGGCTGTAGGCCTAGAAAAGGAGAAGATTCAATCTGTCAAGGATTTCCTTGAAGATATGAATGATATGCTCAGAGCCGCATGTGAGAGCATTCGTAGCGCTCAGGATTGCGCTAAAACTTATGCGGATAAAGGACGTATAAAGGTGACCTTTGCAGAAGGTGACTTTGTATTCCTAGGTTCCTGCGCAGTCAGAAACCATGAAAACGGGAAAGTGTGATAAACTTTCTCTGAGATATTGTGGTCCTTTTAAAATCCTTAAGAAGATTGGGGACGTAGCATATAAACTTGAGTTACCGGAGAGTTCTCAAGTCCATCCTGTCTTCCATGTCAGTAAACTGAAGAAATCAGTTCACGGGTTAGAGAACACAGTTTCTCTAGAGATTTTGGTGGACTTGATAGAGCCACCAAAGATACCACATGAACCTGAAAAGATTCTAGAGTATCGTGAAAGTGCAATTTCCAAAAGGTTTCCCCAGTTTGTTTTCGAGGACGAAAACTCTTCTTAAGGGGGGGGTAATGTCACGTAGGCTGTAATGCCTGTGATGACCGACGGCAGACCGGATGGCCATGTCCCAGGTTCAGTGGGAGAGGACACCCGTGCGGAGTCATGGGCGGCCAGGCTAGTGTGGGGACAGCAGGCCACACACTATATAGCCTGGGGGATGAGGGGCAATCCTCATTCTTCCTCTATGGCTGGGTGGTGAGCCAGAGGCCGTCCCCTCTTGTGGTAACGCCCGTAGTGGCGTTACGGATATCTAACATAGAGCTAGAGACACAAGCCCCAAAGCTATAATACCCCTAAAAAGGCTAATGAACCAGGACCATGGGGGGTCAAGAAGAAGAAATCCTTGAAGAGCATGTGGAAACGCAATGCACGATTAGTTGGACAATGATGTCTTGACCATTGAAAGTGATACGGACAATAGCTCCAAAGTTACCTCCCTCATGAAGACAACGAGTGATTCTCCTATTTAAATCAGCTCTTTCCTAATAGAAAATAATTAATGATTACACAAACCCTCTAGAGAAACTTAAGGATTACTTGAAACTCAAGGAATACCCAAACCCCGAGCTAGAGAAAGAGAAAATGGAACAAGTCTAGGAGCTTGTAAGGAATGTGGAGGCTATAAGAAGGAAGGTATAGGTTGAACTGGAGTCGGCGGTACTTCAGGAAGTAGACGAATACACTGACGTGGCCTGAGCAGATCCACCCAATTCCAAAGGTAATCATAGAACCAATGAGGGGACCTCGTTGCCTACTACCAAAGGCCTTGATCAAAACTGTAACCATCCTTAAGAGGCCATAAAAAAGAGCTACTTATGGAGCCTCTACCTTCAAAACAATTTCACCAGATTCTACATTGCTAGATAGAGTGAAGGAGGACATAATTGGAGGTGAAAGTTGGCCTTCCATGGGTCATCATAGTTACCACAATATTTTCTCTGATGTGATACATGATGACTTCATTTTGACCTCATCAAAGGTACCACCTCCTAGGGAAGGATCAGTGCACATCCCCTACACATTGGTAGGTACAAGCCCAAGAAATAAAATTTATTGATTTTATTTTGTACGGATTCATCCATCTTATGAGTCATCCCATTTCCTTGTGGTATCCCTCCAACTATACGATCATCATCTTTGTTGTACCAATGTCGCGGCTGGCACTGATCTATTTAAATAAGAAACTATGAGATATATACCAATGATTCTTGAACTAGACAACCTTTTGCCATGCTCCCTTCAGGCCTTGCACTTTGTCTTACAAAACCCTTTAGGGTCTTCATAAATCTTTCCAAAAAGAACATCCATCGACTATAGATAGTATGTGCTATTGCAACCTCATCTGCCACATGTACCAATAAGTTCATTTTGATTGTGAGCACTCTCATTGCATACCTAAGACAAAAAAAAAAAGCCAAAATTACCCATGAATAAGCTAGGGCCCTACTTTAAAAAAGATGAAATGAATGCCATATTCCCTATCGTTTATAAAGGAACAACGGTCTCCACGCAATATTAGATGGTGGTGCTAGTATTAACAAAATCACCAACAAGGATTGCTAGGAGACTGGTGAAGCCCGCCACTCATAGGCACAATTTTCATTGGTCAAGCTTTGCTAATAGGGCCACTTCAAGATAAAAAGATTAAGATCTTTGGGCTAAGCTTCCACCACACATTCGTGGTGATATATTTTTCAGAGGGTCATACACCATGATCCTCTAAAGGCCTTATATGAGAGATGCAAGGCTAGTTCACAATTGGAAAATCAATCATATCTATACATGCAAGGGTTTAACTAGTCCTTGCAAATAAACTTGAAAATAGGGAAGTCTCATCGCATGGGTCAAGGCATCCCCGCCAATGAGTCTGACACAATTTCTCGGACCGCTTCAGTCTTGATATTTGCAAAGCATACACTGTAGCTCACACCACATTGATTGATATCTATAGAGCTTATAACAAGATGTTGGATGGTGAAGATAAGGACCAAGAATACGAGCTCGTTCCAAAGTTTTCCGACTCCAAGAATCGGTTTCATGTTCTCATAACCATGGACACTCTTTCACAGAAGCTTGAGATAAGGTTTGCATGAATAGAGGGTGCCGCGAACATCCGTGTTCGTGTCCAACACATTCAAAACATAAATAGCACTGGAAGAAGCTCACCTCTAGAGTTAAAGCTCCCCCAAAAAGATCATCTAGCTACATGGCCTACCTTAGTTGACACTAAGGTGTAGCCACAACGTGTTTTCTTTGGGGACATGGAGCTCACTAGACCACCCACCCCTCACACCATTTGTAATACCCATTACCCGTTGTAAACAATTCCTAATCCATGATTGTTGGTTGTTTTGAAGTACAGCATCATGCAAGTTTTATGTAACCCCTGTAGGTACAAGTTTTATTGGATCCAAGCCTACGGCATCATGCAAGTTTTATGTAATCCCCATAGGTATAATGAAAGAGAGCATCGTCCTTGGGAGGGGATGGATCATGGCCACGGATTGCATTGTAAGCTAGCAAAGAAGGACTGCAATGCTCGAGCTCCCCTTTGGAATGATTACCATACCCGTGGTGGATGAGGTAGCCCCAAACCTATCAATATCCCAAGCCTTGTCCTCTACTTACAAGCCACCACCTGAGGTAACCTCTAACACTACAAAACACTCCCACCTCACCAAATCAAGACCAACCCCTCAAACCATTATGGAGATCCTAAACCTAGATGGCAAAGACAAATACCACCCCCTAAACCTCAACCTCAGTAACCCTTCGTAGAGGTCACCAAGAAAGAATGGGTAGTACCTAAGAGTACCTTGGCTAGCCAGGGAAAGTAGGATGCCCATGCAAGGACCTGGAAACACCACCATTTGGACCAAAGCCTAACCACACAAGTGAAGATTTTTCAAGTGGGAGCCCCATGCGACAATGTTCTACCCAAACTCTCTACCTGGTTGGATCCCCATCAATCTGTTAGAATCCCATAGTTTCTATGAAGGAACATCATCCATTTGGATCCTAAAAATCTCACCATTTGTACAACCCCAAAAGCCAAAAGATCCAAGGGATGGTACCACCTCAAAAGTTGACGCTTTATTGGACCCCGATAAAACTACTAGAAGCACATGGATTATGCAAAAGTTTGGCATGATGACAAAAGAAATGAGTTTAGCCTTAGTATTTTTGCAAGCGCTCAACTATTGAAGTTAGGGACCGACTATTGTGTTTACAAGGGGCTACTAAAATATGGCAATCCTTACTCAATAGTGGACACTTCGTGTCATGGTGAATACTGTCACCATGACACTTCGTGTCATGGTGAATACTGTCAGTATCATACTACTACTATGCAACGTAAATATAAATTGAAATGAGGGGAGCTTAATGGCTGGAACTTGAGGATTGGGTTATCTTTTCTACAAAAACCAAAAGGCTTTCAAGGCATGAGAGGCGTTTTTAATAGTGTTGTTTTAGCAAACTAGAGAAACCAGTGATGCATATATCTCTGAAAGGCTTACAAACTATTTTGGAGCAATGTAGAGAAGGTGACAACCGAATATCAATATCAAGGAATTAGATATCTTGCAAGTCTAGCTGATGATGGAAACAATGAGAATGTGGATCCAAAGTCACCCTTGAAAGCAGTCGAGGGTGACATTGGATCCAAAGTCACCCTCAAAAGTAGCCAAATGTGGATCCAAAGTCACCCTTGAAAGCAATTGAATAAGAAGTCAAAAGTGGATCCAGAGTTACCCTCAAAATCAAATAAGCAGTCGAATGTGGATCAAAGCAATCAACTAAGTAACAAAATGGAAATCGGTAGGGGCACCTGTAGAAAAGGAAATCAGATAAAAGGGAAAAGCTTACATCTTCCTAGTAGCTCAGAAAGAACAAGAGTACAAAATGTGTTGATCAACATGGCTTGGTTGAGCTTGACCTTGAGGAACCTGATGATGACGATGTATTAACCTCATTTTGTGTTAACTAGGCACTCTCCACATAGAACGGAGTAGCACAATTAGTGTCATAAAACGGCACTATATAAATCGATGTAATATTATGAGAACAACTGGCCAGTGTCCACGAATTTAAGTAACTTTTTAAGTTTTGGGATGAATAAGGCCAATTGTATACAAGTTACTTTTCTCATAATGATAGACACAATCCCCCCTTTGTGCTAATAGAGTCTTGCTCTTCTCTACTTGCTCTCTTGTCTACATGTGTGTGTTGAGAGATTTGAGAGTAAATAGTGTTTGATTCTTGGTGCATGTTCCTTATCCTCTGTGTAAGAGAGAGTGAGAGGTGAGAATCCTTGCAGGAAGTGGGGCACCCTCCTTGGTGACATATTGGAAGAGAGTGCAATGGAGCTAGGAGCTGGAAACCACCAGTTGAGCATAGTTGACTATGAAGACTTGACCTTAGAAGCATGGTAAGATCCCTAATGATGGTTGTAGCCTTCTTCTCTTTCTTCTAGGTTGTGGGAATGTGGAAGAGGGTGGAATGGGACGCAACATTTTTGGCTTCCTCCATGATCACATTAGCAGTGGCTCCTTCTTGTGAGTACCATTTTATCAGCTCCTAGATTTTTGCACCCAGATAGGCCTATTTCACACCACAAAAGAAGTATGTTACCTGAGATCATACCTACATATGTGAATTTGGACACATGAACCTACATACATGAGCTAAAAGACGAGAGCCCAGACACGTGAACCTACATATGTGAGCCTAAGACATAAGTCTAGAGGCATAAACGTGAACACGTGAGCCTAGAGACATGAACTTGCATACATGCGCCCAGACACATGAACCTACATAAGTGAGCCTATAGGTCAGAGCTGTGAATCGTGAGTCGCGACACTCGAGCCTAGTAGAAAACAAAAAAAAAACATTCATTAAGAAAATAAAAAAAACTTATCTAAAATAATTCCTAGACATAATCTAGAAGTAACCGCCGAGAGATGCAAACTTGATGTGGACAAATTGTGGAAATGTTAATACAATCCAATCGCACATCGGATCTAATCTAGAAGTAACCGAGACCTTTGATGCAAATTCAATATGGATTAATTGTTGGAAATGATAATACAATGGAATCACACATTGAAATGATAATACAACCGAATCGCACATCAAACCACACCTCCTCAAACCCACCAATCCCTTGGTCCCAGCTAAACGACTAACACTCAGCAGAAAGCTCCCTAGTTTAATAAGGCTAGACTCATTTGGATCCCCCTCAAGTGGGAAGAAATGAGCCGACATAACACAAAAGTGAGTGGAGAAATAATGGAACACCTGGAAAGTAGGAGCCACCACAGTCCTCGAAAATCCAGATTCACCAATTGGCTTTGTGAACAATGCTTTAAATTTTATGAAGAAGGCATTTATGATAAATGTGATAGGTTTCTTTTATTGTACCACTAGGGAAAAAGTTCCATAATACACACAACAACAACAAGCACCCACATCGTAAGAAAGAGTCCTGCTCTCTACATGACTCCATTATAGAAGTGCCTTTACAACAAAACCAAGTTCCAGTTCTTCTCCGTTTGGATAAACAACATGGAATGTAGGGGAGAAGCCAATGTCAGGGACTACCTCATCACAAGGGACCATAAGGGACTACCTCATCACAAGGGACCATAAGGGACTACCACATCATAGGGGACCATACGGGCATTCACATACAAGGGACCATAAGGGACTACCACATCATAGGGGACCATAAGGGACTACCACATCATAGGGGACCATACGGGACTACCACATCATAGGGGACCATACGGGCATTCACATAACATGTCCTCACCTAAGGTTGCAGTAGCCTATAGCCTCAAAGCTATACGGGCATTCGCATAACATGTCCTCACCTAAGGTTGCAGTAGCCTATAGCCTCAAAGCTAGGCTGGTAGAGGACAAAAGCTATACGGGCATTCACATAACATGTCCTCACCTAAGGTTGCAGTAGCCTATAGCCTCAAAGCTAGGTTGGTAGAGGACAAGTGCCATTGGAAATTGCATAGCCTAATCCCATAGGGAAAGAGATTCCATACCCTAAAATAGAGGGACCATAAGGGATTTCACAGAACATGTCCTCACCCAAGGCTGCAGTAGCCTATAGCCTCAAAGCTAGGCTGGTAGAGGACAAGTGCCATTGGAAATTATATAGCCTAATCCCATAGGCCAAGAGATTACATACCCTAAAATAGAGGGTTTATGTAACCACCTCCTTATGTTCCACCACTAGGTAAACCCTAAACCCTAAACCCTAAAATATAGAGGGTTCATGTAACCACCTCCTTATGTTCCACCACTAGGTGAATACGCAGAGGATATGCTAAGGATGGCATTCGAAATGGGAAGACGGATTACGACCAACACACCACCTAGAGACTCAGAGTTGAGCCTCTAGCTGCTAATAAAAACCAAGCCAATCCACATCCCATGAATGATGACCTAGTTTGATAGAACTGGAGATTCCATTTAGTACCTAGAGAAGTTTGATTAAATTTGTGAGGCCATGGGATGGATTCATGATCCCCCCAAGATTTGCTCATTTTACCTTGAAGGCAAAGGAAGGCAATGGTTTAGGTCTCTAAACCCACTTGAAAAGGCCAACTTACGAGGTCTTAAGACACACATTCATTGTGGGATTCTTAGCCATTGGAGCTAGATGAAGCCCTATTGCCACACAGATCTATAGCCTCAAGCAGAAGGAGGGTGAAACAATGCGGGACTATATTACTAGAACCAAACATGAAATGTGAAAAAGACTGGATGCTTTATTGCTCTCATCAATTGACTTATGATCCATCTTAAGAGTAAGAGGATTTACGACCATCTCTACAAGTCTAGGCACTACATCTTTGATAAGTGTTTCCTATGAGGTAATAAACTTGGTAGACAATCTCCAAGACAAGGATGTAGAAGTCGTCCACCCAAACCAAGAGATAGGGGATGCACCATCCAAAGCCTCATCATTAGCCAAGGGTGCCTAGCACTAGGCTAGAGTTATAGTCAAGGACATGAGCATAGATGAGTTGACATAGAATCTGTCAACCATTTAGGGCAGCAGTGAGAAGGGATAGTCCTAAGGGTAACCTCAGGCCCAACCCTAGTCACAGCACCTCAAGCAGGACACCCACACCTCTTACTACTATGAAGAGATATGGTTTGGAGCACAGTTTGTCACACGTATCATACAAGTATAAAGTGCCCATTGTTGAGGCTTGGACAACAACAATTTTATGCTCACTACCAACATCACACGAGAACCATGACATAACACATTGTTGGTCCTAGGGAAACCCAACACCACAACCTATCCTCCAAGTGCTAAAGCAACCACTAGCCCTACCACCCATACCAAATGCTTCTTAACTGATGCATAATCCATCATCAAATCCCCATACCATGAGGTATGTATAAACCACCACCAATGCCATACCCACCTTCAATGTTTCCACCTCGATGGTGGTCTCGCTTGGAACCACACTAATATCGTGTACAAGAATAGTTGATGACTTTGCCAGTGCACTCAAAGAATCCAAAATAGGATACCTATAAGTCATATGAGTAATATAATTCATATGGATATCCAGAGCAACCCCCATTAACTATACCTCTCTATTTGAGGCCATGGTGTAACAAAGAGCAAGGAACTCAACAATACAGCATGCATGCCACCTCTTTTAGTGTTTCCATTGTAAGGGCCCACATAAAGTTGCTGCATGCTCGCATAAAACCATCACACCTAGTGCCCTAGCTCCATCCCCAAACCCAGTGCCAAACCCTAAATCTAAACTTTCATGATGCAAGTTTAGATCTAATTAGAAACTCCACTTCAAAAGAACTAATGGTCATAGATTGGGAATTGTTTACCTTGGTTGGTTCTAGAGGAAGAGACTCTGAAAGATTGGCTCTTCATAGCCTCTTTAGGATGGTTATAGTCCCTATCAAGGCCCTTAGTAGACACTGATTCTAAGATTGGCTCTCGGATAGGGTCATGGGGTTTGTAATAGACCACTTGTGCAAGTGTTGGCTTTACTTCAGCCTATACTTTCCTTACAAGCTCTTGGGCTTGTTTCATTCACTCTTTTTCCAACATGGATTTGGGGTCCTCCTTGAGTTTCTTTGAAAGGTTTTTATAGTCAATGGGTTTCTTCTCTTTGGGAAGAGATGGATTGAAAGGGAGATTGCTTGTTGTCTCACCAAGGGAGGCAGCTTCGGAGCTATTGTCTATTGAACCACTTTTAATGGTCACAATGTTGTTGCCCTTGACAATTGATTGTGCTTTTGCATGATCTTTAAGCTCTTCTTCTCGACCGCTAGTTCAATACATTTTTCTTTTTAGGGGCTGATGTTGTCTTTAGGGCTTACGCCTCTAGCCTTTGGGCTATTGGCTTTAAGGACAAAGCTTGTGCTTTCTACTTATTTATTACCTTGGTGTTTTGGCAACTACCCACATTGTAAGCTTAATAAGTGAAGGCTCGTCAAAGAGGCTGATGCTCCTACCATGTCACTTGGTTGGGACAATCCTTGAAAGCATGTACTTGTAATATGTGCCTTTATATGGAATGACATTGGGGTTTAGAACTTGTCACATGTGCCTTTGTATGGAATGGCATTGGATTCAAGGGTGGAGTTGGGAAACTAGGTGTGATGGTTGTATGAAGTCCACATTGTAAGCTTAATAAGTGAAGGCTCGTCAAAGAGGCTGATGCTCCTACCATTGTCACTTGGTTGGGACAATCCTTGAAAGCATGTACTTGTAATATGTGCCTTTATATGGAATGACATTGGGGTTTGGAACTTGTCACATGTGCCTTTGTATGGAATGGCATTGGATTCAGGGGTGGAGTTGGGAAACTAGGTGTGATGGTTGTATAAGGACACTTGGCAATATGACATGGGCCCTTATAATAAAAACATTAAATCAATGGAATGTATGCCATATTGTTAAGGTCTCTAGCAACTTGTTGAACCATGGCCTTGAATAGAGAGGTATAGTCTAAAGCTGCAGGTTTCTTTGGATATCCATATGAATCATATTGCTAATATGATGGATATAGCTCTCCTATTCTAGAATCTCAAAGTCCAAAGTCATCGAGTACTATTGTACTATGTAGTTCGGAGAGGAATTGGTTTTGGCAATAATATCATAGATGGGTATGGCATTGGTGGCGGCATGTACATACTTGTAGTAAGGGATTTTGATGAACGGGTGCTGAATTATGCACCAATTGAGAATCATTTAGTTGGTATAGGCAATAGGGCTAGTTGTTGCTTTGGCACTAAGAGCATAGGTTGTGATGGTGCCAAGTTTCCTTGGTACAATAATGAGATGTGTCATGGTTCCTGTGGCTCTAAGAATGAGCACAATATTGTTGTTGTGTAGGCCACAACATTGGACACTTTGTACTTATATGATTTTGGTGACAAATTGCACACTAAACTATATCTCTTTGTGGGAATAGATATGGGTGTCTTGCTTGAGGTGTTGGCCATAGGCATCACTACCTCAATCCTGTAGGTGAGACAAAAAGGAGTTTTCCCTATAGCTATCTTATAGGAAATCCTTACAAAGTCTCAACGGGGCAAACATTATTCAAACTAGTTTATGGGCTGGAGGCAGTAGTGCCCATGAAATTTGTGGTGCCTAGTTTGAGAGTGGCAATCCAAGAAAAGCTACGAATGAAAGAATCCCAGGACCACATAATACAGGAGCTCCAAGACTTAGAAGAAGTAAGATAACTTAGCTCTCTACAGGCAGAGATAGTGCAGTGGAGAAGAAAAGTTTGGATTGACATGCATCTTAAGCACATAATTATCAAGCAAGAATACCTTGTATTGGTCTACAACTCCAAGTTAAGATCGCACCCCAAAAAATTCAAAATTCGATGGATAGGACCATCATGGTAAAAAACCTGGTTAGTCAGAATATCTTCACATTAGAAAGCCTGCAATGACGCAAAAAATCCAAAAAGAAACAGAGCTATGAAAGAATTCCGCAGGGGTGGCCAGTTCGTAGAAGAATAGGACAACAAAGAAGCAAGCGACCAAGTGTACGCAGCCAAGTCCATATTAACAATGCAAATTGATGCAATGTGGACATAAGTAACCATATGAAGGACATTAAAATTACACATGCAACGATAAGATGGGGAGGCGACGAGAAAACTTTAATCCCTTTACACCAGGATGGCAGGGATGATACAAATTAGGAGTGAAATCACAATGTAAATTGACGCAATGTGGACATAAGTAACCATATGAAGGACATTAAAATTGCACATGCAACGATAAGATGGGGAGGCGACGAGAAAACTTTAATCCCTTTACACCAGGATGGCAGGGATGATACAAATTAGGAGTGAAATCACATTGAGAATTGGGAGATCAAAAATGGCAATGCCCCAAGAAAAGGAAGGAAAAAGGAAAAAAGCATCGCAAAAAAAGAGCACAAGGAACCAAAATGCGCATACTCTCAACCTACTTTCTTACACATAGATCTCTCACACCAACTCGCACAATGCTCTCTCAGAAGACAAAGCCATGCCGAAGGTCAGCAAGAGTCTATAAGCCCAGCCAAGAGGCTAGAGAAAAGCCTTTGCATGCCAATGATGATTCCCGACATGAGGAAGAAAGAACATCAAGAGTAGGCGAGGAAGTGTGGCTTTGAAAAGTTGCTTGGATCGCCACTAGGAGGATCTTTAGGACCCCGAGGATGGGGGCAAACTCATCAACCAGATTCTTGAAATGAACACTGTACATATGGAAGGGAAGGAACCTATTAAGATCTCAGAGCTCGTAGTGCACCATGCACTAGGGTTGCCGATGGGACGGAGCGTTAGACACGAGCATGAAGCCGAGAGTGGAGGAGGAGATTCCCAAAACAAGTAACATGCATCAAGTTAAGGATGTGGCAGATGAGACCAGGCAAGAGAAGTTTGTTTGCTTTTTATAGAATGTAATGTTCATGGGGAAACTAGAAGACGTGTCAAACAAGAACTACATACTTCTAGGGTAGTAGAAGCAAGAGAAAAAATCAATTGGGCCACCATCTACAAGGAGAACTTGGAAAAAAGAGCGGCTACATGGGCCAAGGAAAAATAGCCCACTGTGGTCCATGCACACCTAAGGGCCATCACACAAGCCACTAGGTCTGTGGATCCCAGGTCTAGAGAATCCTACATAGAATGACCACACCATGAAGTTGGAGGATCCTCAAAACCCACCAGCGTGACCTTTAGCTCTTTCAAAGGTGACATGGATGATGAAGAAGAGTGGCAGAAAATTTCGTAGAAGGCCAGCAAGAAAAGAAATCTCATAGTAGACGAAGAGCTGATGTCTGACCGAGACGAAGTAAAGAAGCAGAAAGCAGAAGAAGAAAGAAAAAGACAACTAGAAAAGAGACAGAAATAAGAAGCCGCCCAATGGGCAGAAGTAGAAAAGAAGAAAAAGCTGGAAGAAGAGAAAAGAAAAAAGGAGGAAGAAGAAAGAGAAGGAAGGAGGAGGAAGAGAGAAAGAGGAAAGAGGAAAGAAGAGGAATAACATAAAAAGAAAGACGAAGAAGCTCAAAAGGGGAAGTTGACCACAGGGGCTCATCTATCCATATGACCGGACCTGCAGCCTTGGGTGGCAGCCTTAGCGCACAGAAGATGTAGGAAGGACTAAGCCACAGCCCCAAACTACTTGGACAACTGGAGGAGGCACAACTTCTCACCTAGCAACTACACATAAACAAAGGGCTAATGATTGTGGCCGAGAGAATCCTCTCTCATGCCCTTGCTTTCGTTGAAGAATATGAGTCAAAGGCCCAGAACACCATCAATCAAATGTGCGCCCAGAATCAGAAAACAACAACATGTACTACTCAAAAATGTTGTAGCAAAATCCAAGGACTTGAAGACTCCAAAGTGCATATAATGGCTCAGCATAACATGAAAATGCAGAACAAGCTCACTCTGGCGGAGAAGGCCTTAGTTTAGCAGAAAGAGCTGAGTGAAGGGAAAATCAAAATGCTCACCAATGCAGAACAAGCTCACTCTGGCGGAGAAGGCCTTAGTTTAGCAGAAAGAGCTGAGTGAAGGGAAAATCAAAATGCTCACCAATGAGAAAAACATGCTCAAAGCTCAGGTGTACAGGCTCAGAGCAGAGTTAGCTGAAGCATAAAGCTAGCCAAGGTCTAGGGAGATGCCATCCAAGGGCTAAAGGAAGAAGTGCTGGAGAGAACAACATCATTGGCAATTTCCCAGATAGAATGCCAAGCCCTAAAGACCCAAGAAGAAGAGGAGATCATGTGCCTTCCACTTGATGCTAAAGCGGCAATCATAAAAATAGGGAAGGCTAGACTTAGCAAGGTATAGGACCAAGCCCTGGAAGCCCTACTAGAAATTCATGAACAAATGGCTTGCAAAGCTCAAAAGGTCATCCATGACCTAGGCGAAGATGATGACACATACAAAGAACAGCAGGAGTAGCAGCAGCAACAACAACAAAATCAACAACAACAACAACAAACAACAACAGCAGCAGCTTGTAGGGCCAGGGGTCCCCCAAACCAAACACTTTTAGAAAGGACAAGCAAGTATAACAAGCGGACGAGAACCTGGTGCTAGCCCTAAAGGCCACTGCTTAGAAGGAAGCTCACTGGGAGAAGGAGGCTAAAAAGCTAGCAGAAAGAAATCAGGAATTACACCAGGAATTGCACGACGCCACACCCTCCTAGAAGTATGTAGAGGTCTTGAGAGAAGCTATGGAGGATAAAGACAAGGCCAAGAAACAAGTAGATGAATACAAAGAAAAGCTTGAGAGGAGCACCAAGTTTGAAATCGACACAATCAATGAGCTGAATGCGCTAGAATTAAAGATGTAGTGATGTCTCAAGAATGAGGCGCAACTCAGAAGAGAAAGGCCCGGAGATTGGACAGAGTATAAGATGGCACTCCAAAAGCAAATAGAGGAGGCGTGTCCACAGTGGGGGGAAAGAGTACGGGAAACCTAGAAGACCAGACTGCAGTGGGTGTTGGAGCTACGTGAAGCAAAAGAAGAGGCCGCTAGGCTACAAGCAGAACTTGCAGTGGTGAAGGCTGATGCAAAATTAGCCACCATGAACAACCCGAAGATGCTGCCGGCCGGTGTGCCAAGGAAATAGTGTGGAGAGCTATTGGTTGAGGTCCAGAAGCTATAGGATGCCAACCAAGCTCTAAACAAAGAAAATGTGTGCCTGAAAAATAGGCTAGCAAACAGATCAACAGCCCTGTGGGCTAGCACATATAACCCTTGTGGGCTAGCACATATAACCCCTTCTTTGAGGCCTCCCATACCATGTTCTTAGAACTGCTCAAGGATAACAAAGAACTGCCAACATACTTTTAGAATGGAGACAGAATAAGGTCTATACTGACTAGGAATCCCCTTCTTCCAGAGCATCCATGCTCTCAATACTTGTTCTCTTAGACTCCGGAGGGAAGGAAGATGCTGCCATAAAGGATGCGACCACCAACCAGCGCCGATGTCTGGAAGTGGGGCACCACAGATCCATATGCAAAAAAGGCACAAATCCCACTTCCAGAACATCCGACAGAATACGAAGAAGCCACACCAACGGTCAAGTGGAGGCCTATCCCCATGGCAGAAAAGGAAATTCTAAGGCAGACCCCACTCCAACCGGTGGTGAGAGTTTTTGACCTGCAAACTCCGCAGACTGACAATCGAGGTCTTGGGTGCTCAGAAGAGTAGACAACAAGGCTGAAAAGGATGCAGAAGCATGCTACTTACTCAGATAATGTATGCATTCCAGAATGTCCATAAGGTTTAAATGCTCCCGTAAGCAGGCATGCTAGGTGTTATGCCCAACGGATCAATAATGACAAAGTGCATAGTCAGACCACTTCCCATGTTGTGAGCACCACCTCGGTAGTGAATGTGTGGAGGTGGCAGGCTATAACCACTAGAATAGCCATTGCCAAGATCAAGAAGACAAAGCTTAAAAGGGTGGGCGACTGATCACTACTACAAGGGGTTGGATGCTACTAATAGCTCATAGCTAATAGATGATAGCTAGTAGTGAGAAGTCAAACATGGTCATAGTCCTTAGGAAGTAGTAATCTCTGTGTCGAGTAGTTGCTATGTAATGATTGTACAATGATTCTAGAAGTAATCCAGTAAACAAAGAGCAATGTTGCCATTCATTATGTCTCTGTGTTACTCTTCCTAATGTGTTGAATAAGAGTGATGTGTCTCTGTTTTAATAAACATGCTGTGCTCTAGAGAGAGTGAGAGAGTTATGTACCAGAGTGAGAGCAGAGTGAGAGTGTGTAGAGTTCTAAAGTGGAGCGGTGTTTTGAGTGTCCCCATGACCACTCTAGAGATGGTGTTTCAATCCAGAAGCTTTGGTGAGTGGCTACTCGCCTCCCATGACATTGCCTAACTGGTCTATTACTTTAGACCGTTGTCTTGCTATTCCACCGAGGTGAGAAACAGTCCCTAGAGAGGGAGTGACATAGGTTATGGATACGATGATGATGTGTGCTCATTGTGGGGCCACATGGTGGGGTGTCTGCCAATCACATGGAGGCCTTAGCTCAGCATTTAAACTTGTACATGTAGAGAGATGGTGGAGGGGAAATCAAAGATCATGCTTTGGCCTATGAAGCCATAGCTTTATCTTGGCTCCAAAGGTAAGAAAGCATGGATGTGTTGACACACCCCATGCTTTCTTGCCTTTGGAGCCATTCCAAAGCTATGGCTACGTAGGCTAAAGCAATATGGGCTCTGACAAAGCTCAAGTATCATAAACCTACCATATTCAATAGGCCATGCTCGATATGCTTCATATTGAGCAAAAGTTTGGAAGATGTGTGAAATATAAAAGTGAAGAAGAGTCTGGAACTTGTCAAAAAGGGAGAATCTTGATGGTGTAAGGGATAATGTAAGAGGGCGAGTGGAGGATAGCTAGAAAGTGGCTACAAATGGTTGTATACAAGCTCATTTCATCAATGCAAGTCAGTATTAATTATAGTGATTAGCATGAATCTTATCTCTAGAAATTCCTTTCTTCAATGCAAGTCATGAGTTCTTGATTAGTATTAATTATTATGATTAGAATTAATCTTCGATTGCAACAGCTGGCGGCAGGGAGTGTTCAAAGGACAACTCACGCGGCAAAGCTTGCCCAGGTCTTGACCAACCTCTGTATGGTTGAAAAATGGTGCGCTTCCGGTACGATGGGCGAGGGCTGACAAAGCGGTCCCTAAGTGAAGTGCCAGGACACCTAAGGAGGATCCTGGAGGGTTCTGACCAGGAGATGCACGGGCTCGCGGTTCCTATGACACCCATGCATATGTCGTGGAAGTATGTATGATGGACGAAAGGATTATTGTAATCTGTTATACTGGATCTCGTTGTTGTTGACCAGTTGGTCTCAAACGGAGAGTCTAGAGTGATACTAGTTTTTGAGAAACAAGAGATTGGATGGAATTTTTGAGTTATGACATCTGTAACCAATAACTGTTTGTCAATGGATTATGACATCTGTAACCAATAACTGTTTGTCAATGGATTATTTTATATGTTAAAGTTTTAAAGAGGAGTATGTGCATATCTGTATTCGAAAGCAAAAGTTAAGAAATGCATTCAATTATGGGTGGGTAAGTAATTGTCGGGTTCTACCGATTCCAGTGGTTGGGTGGTGGCTAACCCATGGTCCAGATAGGGTTAGGCTAGAATCAGTGGAGTATTAATAATTAAATTGAAATAATAGGAATACACTTAGAATTCGAGTGGTTAAATAAAAACATGAAGAATTTCTCAAATGAGTAGATCAATGGCTGTGCCTTAGGAAAAAGTATTCATTTCCTCAAATGATTAGATCAACGGCTGTGCCTCATTTAGGTTAGGAAAAAAGCGTTGATTTCTTCAAACTAAGTCAATGATAGTTTTCCTTCTATCTGGTTTAATCAGGTGAAGGATAGTTTAGTCTCTTGACCCCGTTAGAAAATTTGTTATTAAGAAAATCAAAAAGGTGAAATCGTCCCTGTTTTTCGGGCAAGGGAAATTTTCTCGGTTTCGGTTTCGGAATGACCACCAGATTAGTCTCGTGTCCGGACATTCGAGGGCGAGGCCCCGAGTGGGAAACCTTGCCCCGCGCAAGAGGAAGCTACTTTCGCTCTGCTAGCAACCGGGAATCTGGTGCGCGGAGGGGGCAGAGGGGTCTCACAGCTGGTATCAAAGCGCTGTTGTAAACTTACGAAACAGCAATAGAAATTGCCTAAAATTTTAAAGTAAATCTGGGAAATAATGTTTTCACTTGCTAAGATTATGTTTGAAATGAACTTTATAAATTGAAAACTCATAAATTGAAATTGATTTTTAGATGGATACCCCAAATCTATCTAGCATTCCTGGACTCTCCCAGAGTCAGGATATGATCGCCTTTGCCTTCGAAAATCTCATCAACTCCGCTACAACCCAAGGAAGCAAAGTGAGACTCGCTCGTCACTTTGAGGATCTATACTTTCCTGATCTAGTAGAGCGACGTCAGCATATGTGGTTCTCTAGAGGGCAAAGTATTCGCGTCAATACCAATCAACGACAGAATATCTCACTAGCCATGATCTTAATAAGGCTAGGAGTTATTCATTATGTTCATCTCTTTAATCACTCACCCTGAAATTTTAGAATTTCTTGCCATATTTTTAGACTTCTTAGCCGCTTTATTCCTAGGAGAAGAATTACAACACCATTATCAGTGATGAATCGTGTATATCATAGCATGTGTCCATCGCAGTATCGCCTTTTTATGCATACGCGATTGAGGCGGTGACTTTTGGAGCCGAGACGCTCTATGTATATATCAAAAACTTTTGATAATAAATGATGTTTTGCAAAAGGTTCCAAATTGTTTTCGTGGTTGTGAATATTGGTTAATAAAGTTATCTGAGTGAATCTTGTTTTCAAGAATTATGATGGAATATTTATTTGTTTAAGAAATAAATCCCAAAAATTAAATAGTCATAAATTTGATGACAAAGTGAAGTTGACAAAAATATGGTTTTGTCAGAATCATGAGGCGCATGGCCCGTGTGGTAGGCAGTCAGATCCTCTTACCGATGATGAAGGGGAACAGTTTTAGGAGGAGTAGTGGAAAAATGGATCGAGGAGGCAATGGAAGAGTATTTTGATGTAACTGGTTATAACGAGAAGAGCAAGATGGCTCTCGCCAGATTGAAAATTGTGGAAACGGCCAGGGTTGCATGGAGGAACCATTGTAAGACAAACCATCTCGACTAAAATACCCAGACCTGGTCAGATCTTAAAGCTTACCTTAGGAAGAGGTTTTGTCCTCTGGGCTTCCTGGAAACCAAAATGAATGAGTTCCTGGAACTAAAGCAGGATAGCTCGACGATTGAAGAATACCATCAGGCATTTGCCCTTCTCCTCAAATATTCTCCACTTTTGGATGAAGAGCAGTTGATAGCTAGATTCATTCGAGAGATGAACGAGCCATTGGACACTTTGGTGAAAAATGCCAAACCAGTCTCAATGGCAGAAGCTACCAGAATGGCAAAGGACTTTGCCAAAGCATTTGTTGTTAAGGTCCCGCCGAAGCCTGCACCCTCAAACTTTAAAAGGTTCCAAACCCCGGGAAGTGCTTCAAACTTTCCACCCCCAAAGAGGCAGCAAGGCCCTAATCAGAATCAAGATGCTAGGAAATTCAGAAGTGAAGGAAGACCCTTCCCTCAGAACACTTTCTCAAGAGCCCCACCTCTTTCAAGGATTCAGAGGGATGAGCTTAGAAGTGAGAACAAGTGTTTTGGGTGTCAGGGTTTTGGTCATCAGCTTAAAGACAGCCCGACTCCTTCCATGTCAAGAGGACAGGGAAGTCAAGGACCTAGAGTGCAGAGACCAGCCTCTTCGTATCAGTCAAATCAGCCGTCTTGCCAAAATCAGGGCAATCCTAAGAGGACTCCAGCTCTAACCATCTGCCTCTATTCAGAGTAATCTCAAAACTCCCTCCCAAAATTGGGGTAACCAAAGAGAAAGAGTTTCGCCCCAATCTGCAACAACTAGAGCAGTTACGATAACAGAAGTAGTGGAAGAGGAAAGAGGTCAAATTTATGCTGCGATTGAAAACCAAGAGCCAAATCGTCAATTCTCTATCATCCATGCTCCAGCTGAGTATAAGGGTAAGCCATTTAAGCTTTTGATTGATTCATGCAGTACTCATTCATTTATTTTCCCAGGATGCTTGCGTAAGCTAGTCTTAAAACAGAAATCAAGGAAACCTATGCAAGTTGAATTGGCCAATGGGAAGATTCTTTTCACTCACCATGAGACAGATCGTATTCAATTTAATCTAGATGGGAATGTAACTGACTGCCAGTTCAGAGTCTTACTTTTGGGAGTTTTTGACGGAATCCTTGGAATAGATTGGCTCCACAAAAATCAAGCTGGCATTCACTGTCACAATGGAACCATTTCCTTCCGTGACCTTCACGGGAACAAAGTTCAAGGAACTGGAATTTTTGGATCCCCATATCTGCAATTAGTAAAAGCTTCTAGGTTACTGAAAGGACTTCAAAAGAAGCAGCTCATTTATGTTGTCAAAATGAATCCGATAGGCACAAAGTTAAAGGCTAAAAAACCAGAATGGTTAAGTGAGTATGATGATTTATTCCCAGTAGAGCTAACTGAGATGCCTCCGATTCGGGAAGTAGATCATGAGATAGAATTGACCCCTGGAGCTCAACCCCACGGTAGCCCAACGCACGTACAAAATGCTAGTCCCTGAAGTCATTGAACTCAAGGAACAACTTAGGCAGCTATTAGAACAAGGGTTTGTAAGACCCAGTGTTTCACCTTGGGGAGCGCCAGTTCTCTTTCAGAAAAAGAAGGATGAAACGTTAAGACTCTGTATAGATTATACAGGTCTCAATCAGCTGACAGTTAAGAATAAGTATCCTATCCCCAGCATTGATAAGCTTTTGGATAGGCTAAATGGAGCCCAGATCTTCACAAAGATAGATCTCAAATCAGGGTTTTACCAGATCAGGATTAATGATCAAGATATCCCAAAGACGGCCATCAATACTCGCTACTATGGGCACTATGAATTTACTTTCATGCCAAAGACAGCCATCAATACTCGCTACTATGGGCACTATGAATTTACTTTCATGCCATTTGGATTGACAAATGCCCTAGCTACATTCAATTGCCTAATGCAAGACATTCTTAAAGAATACTTGGATGATTTTGTTCCTGTTTTCTTTGATGATATTCTGATTTACTCAAAGAATTCAGCTGACCATGAAGCTCACGTCCATAAAGTTCTTGAGATTCTAAGGAAGCAGCAACTCTTTGCAAAAAATAGCGAATGCACTTTCTCTGTCGACCATGTTGAATACTGGGCTTTCTGGTATCCAAAGGCACAATTTCTCCAGATTCCGCAAAAGTCCAAGCAGTTATAGATTGGCCTGAACCAAAGACAGTGAAAGAAGTCAAGGGATTCTTGGGATTAACTAGTTGGTATAGAATTTTTATACCTAAGTATGCTCTCATAGCTTCCCCCCTGACTAATCTTCTCAAGAAGAATACCCCGTTTCAATGGTCTGCTAGGTGTTAGAGTGCTTTTGATCACCTTGGTAACCAATCCCATTCTGAAGCTGCCAAATTTCTCTCTACCCTTTGAGGTAGTAAACTGATGCTAGCGGTTTTGCCCTGGGAGGTGCGCTCATGCAGTGGCCTATGAATCCCAAAAAACTCAAAACACATGAGAGAAATTATGATGTCCATGACCTGAAGTTGTGGAGACATTACCTATTGGGTCAAAGATTCTCTTTGATGACAAATCATCAGAGCTTAAAGTGGATCTTCACTCAAAAGGATCTCAACATGTGCCAAAGAAGGTGGATGCAGACCCTGTAGGAATTTGATTTTGAAATCAAGTACCGCCCAGGCAAAGAAAATGTGGTAGTAGATGCCCTCAGCAAAAAAGCCTCCTTGCTTGCAATCATAGTGGTGTCAAATCCATTGATTAATGAAGCAAGAGAGAAGATCATGCAGGATAGATTCTTTGGCCCTATTGCTACCCTACTTATGCAGGAAAGCAAAACTCCTTAGGAGTTGAACCGAGTTCAAGGGTACAACCTGGATGAAAGAATTATGTATTATAATAACAGGCTATGCATTCCCAATGATGAGGGAACTAAGGGTCAAATTCTGAATGAAGCCCATGATAGCCTTATAGCACGACATCCAGGTTTCATCAAGACCTACATGTCTATAAAGAAAAGCTTCTTTTGGCCTGGACTAAAAAAGGATGTACTTAATGTATGAGAATTTGTGAGGTACCTTAATCTAAATATTATGCTAACAACCTATATTATAAAGCTTATCATTAAGAACTAACACTCACATCTTAAAACCATCTCATCGAGTCTACCCATTGTTAATTCTAAACATATTACTAATTCAATAAATCTTAAATAAGCCTATTGAAATTCCACTCAACATGGATTTGTACATAATGTTTATAAACATAGTGCTAGTTCAAATAATCTTAAATAGGCCTTATTGAAATTCATCAAACTAATGGAAAACTGAAATAAGTAGGTTTGCTTTTTGAAAAAAACTCCCCAAAAATGGTTAGAGTATCCATGCACTCAAGATGAACACTCAAGATGTATAATCCCCATAATCAATGGAAGACGTGCTTCAATAGGACAATCCTAATACTCAATGGAAGATGTGCTTCAACTAGGACAATTGCAAAGCAATCCCAACTAGGTCATACATTAATCATTGCTTTCCCTAGATTTTCATTGTCAACAATGAGATAATAGGTCTAACAAAGATTTCCATTTATGAAATCATGCATCAAGATCTGCATAAAGTAAATAATTTTATTATCAAAATGATCCACTTCTCATGAGTTTCTCGTTGAGTGAAAACACCTCATAAATTTTACTTAAACTATTTCCAAACGTGAAGACTCATTCATGTACATTATGTGATTGTCATGTAAACTTTCTCCATTGATTGTCATGCAAAAACTCAAACTTTATATCTTAATACGTGGTTTCATACTTGGATATGTTAGTTCCCAATAGTCATGAACTCTCTCTCACACACACACAATACTCAATGAATATAACACAAGGGTGTAGGGTGTAAGAGAGAATGGATAGCTCAAAGGAGAGAGAGATGAAGCTCTCTAAAAGTACAAAGGAGAAAGTATAAATGAGCAACAAAACCTTAAACAATGGATGAGATTGCTTATATACTAGCTAACCCTAAGGTGTCTTTTCACACCTTAGAGTGTGAGAGAGAATGGCTAGCTCAAAGGAGAGAGAGATGAAGCTCTTTGCAAATACAAAGGAGAAAGTACGAATGATCAATAAAACCCTAAACAATGGATGAGGTTGCTTATATACTAGTGCCTGTTCACACCTTAGAGTGTGAGAGAGAATGGCTAGCTCAAATGAGGTAGAGATGAAGCTCTTTGCAAATATAAAGGAGAAAGTACAAATGAGCAACAAAACCCTAAACAATGGATGAGGTTGCTTATATACTAGTGTCTGTTCACACCTAGATGGCCATGGGGAAACGCCCACCAGGACAAACGTGTCCATGGCATAAGTACATGGCCTTACTATAGCACTACCATAAGTACATGGCCTTACTATAGCACTACCATAAGTACCTAACAAACCCCCTTGTAGTACACATGTGATATTTATAGGGATTATAGATTAGTCTCTGAAAGGGATGAGGCCCAAAGCTTTGCAGAAGGCCTCAAACTTTTCACATGATAAGATCTCTCTCATTGTCATGTGTACTACAATAGATCTAATTGATCTCACCTACATGGAGTCTCTCTCTGACATAGTGGTAGTGCACTTCAATGTGCTTGCATAAAAGATAGGATTTTGGCTACTAGCATTGCACTTTGACTTATAGTGAGAATTGGAGTAGGGGTGTCGAAAGGGACACAAAGATCCTCAATTAATCTTCTCGACCATACACATTTAACTGTCACAGTGAATGTTGCTATGTATTTAGCTTCATAGGACGAGGTTGCCACAGCTAGTTACTTCTTACTTAGCTAGGAGATGCATGAATTGCCAAGAAAGTAGCAATTTCTAAATGTGGACTGACGTGTATCATAATTGCTTGCCCAATAGAAATCATTAAAGGCCAACATTTGTAAATCACCCTCCTTAGCATAGAATAATCCAAGGTCTTGAGTGCTTTGTAAATATCAAAAGATACGTGTAGCTGCCTACTAATGCTTAGAACCTGGACAATGCATAAACTTTGAAATCTATGAGACACCATACTAGATGCATGGCTGTGAGTTGCTCAAAAATATAAGGTATCCAATAGCTTAACCATAAGTGGTTATATCGAATGGTTCTCCAAGATCCTAAAGAATGAGCTTTACACTAGGTTCCATTGGTGTAGATATTGGTTTGTAACTTTCCATATTAAACCTTCTAAGTAGTGCCTTGATGTACTTAGATTGCTTAATGACTATACCATCATCTTACTATATAAACCGCATATATTACTAGTAGTGCAAAAGACCAAGATTTGATATTTCAAAATTTGAGGCAAGGTTCCTATTAACAACATGTCATCTACATAGTGAAGGATAATATGCAATTTTTGCTTGTCCTTTTTAACATAGAAAGTGCTTTCTGTAGGACTATTCTAAATCCTTGTCCAATCAAATAGGTATAAATATTCTAGTACCAAGCCTTGGGGGCATTCTTCTACTTGTATACCTTCTGTTTTTGACCAAATTGGGAAAATCCAAGTGGTTGACTCACATGAACTTCTTCCTACAAGTCACCAATTGGTGCACTTTCCATCCACAATGGGCTGCTAACGTAGTAGTAAATCTAATAGTGGTCATACGAGAAATGGGGCAAAAGTTTCATAATCAATCCCTTTCTATTAGGCATAAACTTTTACAAGTCTGGCCTTTAACCTATCCACATATCCATCAGTCTTTCTCTTGACTTTATAAATGCACTTAGTACCAATTCCTTTCTCACCAGCAAGAGTAGATCCACTAAATTCCAAGTACTATTTTTCTTAATGGCATAAACTTCATCCTACATGGCTTTAACCCAACTTGGATCTTCCCCTTCAAAAGAGTTAGGTTATCTACATCATATAGAGAACTAAGAAATGAAAACTTAGCAATATCTGCTAAAGAGATGGTTTTTGCATAGATCTGGCTTTACTCTATAAAGGAGCAAACAATTTGCTATCATGTAAGGTGCTTCTAGCCCATCTAAGCATAAGCCTTGCTAATCTTTTAGCATTTATTGTATCTTCCATAGTTGATTAGAAGTTGGTGCATTAGTTGCTTGAGTGTTCCTTCATTACAACAAACGAGGATCAATAGGCAAAGTCTGCTAAGTATCGATAAACACTAGCACTGGCAATAAACCATCAAACATGTTCGAGGAATTAGCGTAGGTATGTTTATTGAATTCCATCATAAAATAGATAGAATCCTCTGCCAAAGGGCGTCCCTACTGACAACAATAATCTTCTTGGTGAGACGACTATAGAGATAATAACCTCTGGTTTCTATACTATAGCCAATAAAAATGCATTTCACTACCTTATCAACCTTAGTCTGCATTTGAGATGGCACATGTGCATATGCCAGACCACAAAAAATAGTCGTGTTCAACCTTGGGTTTTCTATTAAACCAAGCTTTATAAGGAGTAATTATGTTTAAAGCTTCAGCACATAGGTAGCATAAAGAACTACTTCCATCCAAAACTTGTGTGAAACCCTTATCCATGTATGAAACCATCTCCATGAGAGTCATGTTAGCAACACCATTTTGATGTGGTGTATAAGGAGTTGTGCATTGACAATTTATGCCTTTTCATGCCAAAAAGTTTTTGAAAGCATTAGATGAATATTCCCCCTCTTTATATGTACGAAGGGTTTGGACTTTAAGCCAGTTTCATTCTTAACCATAGCAAGAAAGTGATGAAAATGAGAAAATACCTCTGATTTTGCTTTCATGGGGTAAGACAACCCGAATTTGCTATAATCATCAATGAATGTCACAAAGTAGACGCTGCTTGGACGGCTTAGCATCTTCTCGCATGGGAATTGTATGCTGGCAGATCTTTGGATCTACCCCCTTAAGGTCTTTGCAACTCCAAGCAAATATATCTCGATACTCTCTCAGAGTAGAGATTAGAAATTCTTCCTCCGCTTGGGTTAAGTCTATGGCAATCCACACGTTACGTGGCTCTTCGCTTGGTTCTGCCAGGTCTATTTTCTTGGCGTCCTCAGGGTCATCATAGGAAACTCCTGGTTCCTCAGGTTTCTGTCGAATAGGTTATTGCAAGACTATTTTTCGATCTTGTATGGTGAATTTCTTAAAGTTTGAGGGGATATTTGTGGTATCCTCTTCTTCCTTTGAGTCATCACTCATGAAAGACCATGCTGCTTTTAGCATTCTCTTTCGTTCTTGCACTAGAGCTTTACGCTCCACTCTCGTCATGGTGCTTTGTTCAGTCTTGACTGAATGCTCTGAAGCCTTAGATTTTAGCTTCGGTTTTCATTTCCTCTTCTTCTTTGGGTTGTCACTCTCCTTCTCGTTTAGCTTTTGCACTAATTGAAAGCCGTATCTCCATTTCATCTCGTCTTTGATGCAATCATCAGCTCCCAAGTAGTGCAAGTACTCGTTCTTACCTACAAAGGTTGGAGGTGGAATAAAGTCTTCTTTATCCACATCTTCTCTTTCTTTTTGTTGTTGTTGTCTCTTTTCCTTGACTTCCTGTTTGCGAAACTTCCGGTGACTCTTGCAAAACTTACGTTTCGGTTTGTCACTAGGAATACTCAGCAAGACGTCTATGCCCTTTAACAACAATCTTATCTTTTCTAACTCTGATTCAGGGACTATGGCATCGTCATCAGAATCCTTCCCATCAGAGGATTCTAAGCATCTATCCTCATCTCCTTCATCAGCTGAGCTATACTCAAGAGGGGATACTTCCTCTACAGATACCATATCTCCTAGCAATAATGATTTGTTTACTTCATACCTAGGGGCTTCTTGAGGTTCCTCTACATAGATCGGTCTTAGCATTCTTACGGGAATAATGTCATACCCTTCTGGATCACAGAACTATGTTTGCCTTGGCAATGCACAAGTGTCTATGGTAGCTAAAACATGGTTCCATTCTGAGGGATCTATCAAGTTCTCAGGAAAAGGTATAGGGATATACGCCTCATCCATCACACTTCTATCTATGGTAACATTTCTAGGTTGCAAGTCTCGACAAGATGCTCCACAGATCCATAGATCAGCTCTTTCTTTAGACATAGTTGCTCCCGATGCTTCTGAAGAAGCAGAATCAAACTCATCCACAGGAGAGTGCATCACATCTCGATAAGCATGGTTTTTCAGATTCACCCTCGTGGTTACATTCTCATGTCTGAGGTACAAGTAATCGTAACCCCAGTCTTGAATCATTTTGAATTGGCGCATCAATGGCCTTCCTAGGATCACTTTGTAATTTGTGTTCTTGCCAAAGTCTACGATAGCAAAGGTATGTCTGTACTCAATGCCACATGACTTGACTCTAACGTTCTCAAGCAATCCTATGGGACTCTCTAGATTTCCGTCTGCCAATTGCAAACTCATCCTTATACTTCTAATTGCAGGTTTTCCCCACATTTCCCATACAGTTTTTGTTGCTATACCCCCGTTGCTATACCCCCGCTCCGCTATCTAGAATAGCTATAGATTCAATCTTGTTGATCTCCACAGGAAGCGTAGTATTTCCTTCGTCGTCTTCACAATGCTTGCCAACTTTGTTCACAGGAACCGAAATTGTTTGCTTACGCATTAGCTCAGAAGCCTTTGCCTTCAACAACTCCTTAACCTGGATGTTCTGGTTCCACAAACCTTGCTCAGTTAATTGTGTAGCCACTTCTCCCCACAATCTTGGCCTAAGCTTTAAGAACTCCGCGACGAGTGGAATGGTACACGTAACTGGTGCCGACATTAAAGCTTGTAAACTCCCTATGTCTCGTTCCTGATGAGGTTGTCGTGTCATTGATGGTACTCGCATGATTTGGCTATGTGCTTCGTACAGTCCTAAATATGAGGGCAGTGTCTTGCATGTGAGCTTGTTGCTCCGAGCTGAGACAACAGTCTGAGCTGCATCATCTAGTAGAGATAAAGCATCTAATTCTTGAACCCTTTGATTCGAGAATTCGACTATAGAAAACGGTGGTGACTTGTCAGAAGATGCTAGATCCTCAACTTGTTTTTGCACTGCTTCCCACATCTCCCTTGCTACTGCTTCCTCTATTTCAGGAATTTCATCTCCAAAATCCGCGGTAGTCAATGGTTTTGACTCGTCTGCATTGGTATGAGGTAAATCATCTCCTTCAGGCATTTCTGGGAAATGTAGAGATACAACTTCACTTCCCTTTTCCATGCTTGGCGTGGCTTTTGGTATCGTCTCTAAGTTAGGCTTCAGAGAAGCAGGTCCTCTTGCTGCGTACATAGGTGGTGGGCCATCTATTAAAGTCTAAGTATCCCTAATCAACTGCTTATGGATAGCCAAGTTGATTGTCTCTTCATCACGAGGGTTGGGATATTCTTGTAGCTTCTTAGGCAGCTTGGTCAGAGCTGTGATCCTACTATTATACACTTGAAGCGCTGCATCTAAAGGCTCGTACACCTTGTCCACAAGGACTGATCCTCCTGAGCTTTCCTCAGACTCAGATGCTTTTCCCTTTTGCTCAGTTTGAGTTTTATCTCCTATTTGTTTTGTTTTCAACATTCCTTCTAGCTCTTTTGGGATAGAATTTCCTCCATCAGAGCTCTTCTGCTCCTTCGACTTCTTACTCCTCTTGTTGCGTGGTTTATGTCCAGTTGATTTCTTTCTCTCTTTTCCATCTTTGGATAGAACCTTAATCTCAGAGGGTTTCTCAACAACCTCTTTGACATTCTTTTGCACTTGGGCTCTAGTCACTACTCTTAGCGACACTAGTTCGTTCTCCTCCTCAGATGTCGTGGGTGATGGAATCACTTCAACATAGTTGAGGGGCGCTATAGCTTTTTGTGCTGTCGGATCCGCAGGCTTCAACAAGCAATCCTTTGGTCAATGCTACACCCTTGGCAAAACCTCTCTATAGGTGGAAACGTAGATGTTGTGCCTATGTTAGCTAAGAGGGGTCGTTTCTTAATGTGGTCCACCACATTCGTAGCATGGTCCTGTTTGTTGCGTGGGGTATAGTCTCTTTGTAGGATATGGTCCTGGATAACCTTGAGTCTTGGTTGGCTGAGATCCTATAAGCATCAAAGAGCTTGGGTCTCCATTAAAGTCATGAACTAGGCTTGCCGGTTGGGTTCTCAAAGTAGTGTTCGACAAGAGAATGCTCCATTTCGATGTAGTATGGTTGAGAGCTAACCATCTCCATTCCTAATTCAGGATTCTCATATTCCACATATCTAAAAGAAGCTGTGCCAGGTGGAGGAGGTTGAGCTCCTAGCACCGGCCGTGCTTGCTCTTGAGCAACTAAGGTTCTCTCATGGTTCACAACTTGCTGCCTAGGTGCAGAGTTGTTTGCTTGTTCCCTTTGTATCCTTGCAATGTGATTACAGTCCGAAGTCACATGTGTGTAGTTCCATTTACAAAGCTGGCACCACTTCTTTGTTGGTTGGATGCCAACCAATGGTGAGAAGGTTGGGCACTGCTCGGTTTTATGGCTACCTCCACATCCTCCATAGACATAGGGGCCTGTAGGTACAGTATGCATGTATGATGGTTGGGGTCGGTAGGAAGGTCTGTAGTATTGCCCCATCTTTTTCAATACTATCTCGGCAATCTGATTTGGATTAACTAATGGCACACTAGAGTCAGAGCCCTTTCCCGAGCTACGTTTATCGTCCGGATGACTATCTTGGTTTCCCATGCCAGTCATGTCAAAGTTGTCATCGTAATCCATGGCATCCATGCAACACTCATTAAAGATAACATGCTTCTTTGCGTACAAGTGAGCGTGAAGCGTCTTGTTTCGTAAGCCTTCCAGGAAGATAGAAATTAATCTTCCTTGGCTTGGCTTCTCATCGTCAGGGCATTGATTGATGTACTGCTTTAGCCTATTTACACAATCTCACACAGATTCTTGATCTTTTTGCTTAAAAGCGTAAATTTGAGCTACCGCATTGTGCTTAATTCCCATTTTTGAAAACGCAGCTATAAAGCTCTTTTTCAGCCCATCGAAAGATCGCTTTGCCTCAGGCTCTAAAGTCTGAAACCGTGATAAAGACTTACTCTCTAGCATCAAGCCAAATCCTTCGATTTGTGTATGCGTATCCGTGACTTTGCTCCGCATGTATAGCTTGCTTAAAAGCTGCTATATGGTCATAGGGGTCACCGGATCCATCATACTTCTTGACAAGCTTTTGCAGCGCAGATGGTCTCACTTTTCTAGAATATTCATCGTCATGTCTCCTATATGAGTCTCGGCCTCTAACTCTAGGCTCTTCAAATGTCAGTTCACTTGGTCTATGGGGTTCTCTTGGAGGTACATATCCACTTGCTCGTGGTCTTTCTTCTCCCCTAGATTCTCTAATAGCCTCGGGTCTCCTCGTAGGATCAATCATTGGAAAGACTGGTCCTTTAGCAGTTGTTCGCATGGAAGGTGCTGGTCGAGCCACACTTGGGGTTCTAGCCCATGGTGGTGCTAGTGTTTCTCCTCGAAAGGCAGATTCATCTGGACGTGCCGTGTCTAAGGTAGACACCTCAGTAAAAAGGAGCCTTCCTTTCCATATCATTTCCCTAACCTCTGGCCATTCAAGGGTTCTAAAGTCGTTCCCCCATCTATCATGAACACGCTTAGTGAAACCTTCTAGATACTCTACAGTTATTGTATGCATGACTGGAAGCTCTAAGCTCGGGTGCTTGGTGGTTGCATAGTAGGTTTCTACCACATCCCTATACACCTCTTTAATTGGGTCGTCCTGATAGATTTTAACTAATGGAATTTCTTTTACTATGTCCCATGGGTTTTTTCTTGGTCTCTTTTTCTTTTCCCGTTCTTTCTCTATCCTCCCAATTCCTATCGGAAAACAATTCTTCAAGTAAAGAAATGGGCGTACCAGGTCTGCGTGATGTTCCTGGCACATTTGGGTCCGATGGAAGCTCCTTCTTCTGCTTTGCTGTGAGCTAGGTTGAAGTACACCCAAAACATCCCCTTGTTCAGGATTTTTGGTGACCTCGTAGCGTACTCCATTTCTACCCATGTACATATCGTCTTGGTAGTTTACCCATGGTGTTGGTTCAAACGCAGAATGAATGTCTGCAATTTTAACAACAAACCGGCTCATTGGATCTTTGTAGATCTCACCGCCATGCGCATTTGCATACAAGAAATGGAGTCTCATGTTGTCAATCAACTCCCCATCTGGGATTTCAAATGGATTAGCAGAATCTGCCATACCAATGGGTGTGGATGGTCTATTCATGCTAAATGACTTGTTTACATCCATTGAAATATCACTCGCGGTTCTTAAGAGGCTCTCTGTTTGAGACTCCGAAGATGTCTCGAGAATGCTCTCCAAGTTGCCAACAACAACCGATTGAGTGCTGCTCCCTTGAGTGGTTATCCTAGATGGTGTACTAGTGTTACGTCCCCCTAGTATTCTTCCCGAGCGTAGATGTATATGCTATTTTTAGCACATTGCTGTGTTCAGTTTTTGATTTTATATATATATATATATATATATATTTATAAACCCTACCTAACTACTAAATGCAACTAACATGAATGTGTGTGTAAATACATATTTTATTTTCTTTTCTTTTCTTTTCTTTTTTTTAATAATTACACAAAAATATAAATTATGCTAAAAATACTAATTATGTAGATTACACTAATTATGTAAAAAATTACAAAAATTTAAAAAAAATGCAGAATATGCAAAAAATGTGGACTCCAAAGAAAACACATAATTTATAAAAAAAAATTAATTATTTTTATTTTAATTATTTTTTAATTCTTTTATTATTTTTTTTAAAAAAATGTTAAAAACATGAAAATTGCCTAGTATGCAAAAATTGTAGATTTTAAAAAAAATAAAGATTAACCAAAATAAAGCCAAAAAACAAAAACTAAAATAAAATAAAATAAAATAAAAAATAAAAAATAAAAAACTAACCTTATCACCTGTGCCGCCACTGCTTACCTTATCTTTTGCGAATGCGAATGCGAATCAGCTACCGCCACCGCCTTCGAATGCGAATCAGCTGCCGCCACCGCCTTCGAATCTGTTGCGGCCACGTTCAGCCTCTCAACCTTATCACCTTCTCCTCCTCTGACGTTCGGTGCTCTTCTCTACTGACGCCACCGCCGCCGCTCTCTCTGCTGCGTTCACCTCCGCCTCGCCTTCTCTCTCTGCTGCGTTCAGCTCCGCCTCTTCTTCTCTGTCTGCTGCGTCCTTCGCCGCACCTTCGCCTTCTCTTTCTCCTCCTCTGCTAAGAACTAAGCTACTCTCAAATTAATCTTTTCTACTCTATGTTCTAAACAATGAGCTACTTACCTGCACTAATCACTAATCTATTCTCTCTACTAACTAATTAATCTATCTTTAACTTAGCTACACTAATTAACAAAAAGCGCAGAAATTCAAAACTAACTAAAATCTTTTTAGACTAATGTCTATTCTTTCACTAATCTATGCTACACTAACTTTACACTAATCCTATGCTTCTCTTAATACAAAACAGCAAATAAAAAGCACTTTAAAACTAATTTTTCTAACTCTAATCTATGAACAAAACATGAACACAACAATGAAAGCAACCATGGAAAGCATAAACATGAATGAAAGCATTGCAATAAACAAAAAACATTAGCGGGAGTAGATCTCAACCGCACAAGTAAGTACTAATCTACTTTTTCTCTTCTAATCACTAGCTTCGAGATTCCACACTCGTGCTAACCCTAAACCTAAAAACAAAAAGAATTAGTGGTAGTAATGCAAGCTTCTCAACCGGTTTTGAGTCTTCTCCTCGGTATCGACACCAATGGAGAGACGGAAGACTCTTTACACTTGTAGCAAGAGTAGCATGATCCGTGTGTAGCTCAATCCAATGGGATTTGCATCCCTTTCGGAGCTAGGGATTCAACCTGTACCGGTGCACAGAAGCTTATCCATGAATGGAGAAAAGCTTATACTTACCGACCACTAGACCACACTCTACTCAACCACACACACACATTCAAGCAATGGATTCTCAACACTCACCTCATTCATACATCCAATACAAGAAGAAAGCTAAGCTAATGCACACACAAGCTCACTCATAAGCACACAAGCTCAAAGCACACTTCATTCTCAAGCACTTACTTCCCTAGCATGCACACAAACCTTGAAGCTTAATGGAACTTGAAATAAACATACATTCTCATTCACTACTCAAGCAATGCCTTGGCCATGGATAAGCTACAAGCTATGGAGAAGCTTAAGCTTGAATCCACTACCACACAAAGCCTAATAGAGAATCCACAAGCATCAACAAAGAAGCATGCACACTAGAGAATAGAGATGAGAAGAGAGAAAAACATCATCTCATTGCATTGAATTAGAAGAGCATTGCTCATACAATAGTGTAGATGGGGAGAGAGAAGAGCTTGCACCTCTATGAACAAGAGGGAGAGCTAGTCTCAAGAGAGCTCAAGCATGAGTTCAGCCCAAAGTGTATGTGAGCTCTCAAATGAGCCACTATTTATACTAAAACTCCTAAAACTCCCAAAACTTCCCATGTGGGATTATTCTCAAGTCCACTCCCACACTCACCCACAACTTGGAACTCTCTACAAGAGCCCTAAATAAGAATGTCAAGTCTCTTGTTTTCCTGCTTCCATCTTTGTGTTGCATCCTTGCATTGATCACCACTCTTAATACCAACTATCTGAAGCAATTGCATTGAGACATGAATCTTAGTCAAGATTAAATCTACAAAGATCCATAAGTGAGACGTCTTCATGGATGATAATCGTAGACTCCTCTTTCTTGGTACTCTGGTTATTTGGGACAGAACTAGTAAAATATCTGTTAGATTTCTTTTTCTTTTTTTCTTTATTCTAAAGTTTAAAGCTATTTTCAATTGCACAGCCAAGAGATGGCCATGCTTTTTGGTCTGCCTAGGGCAAAGGCCTTGGCATTGTGTATAGTGGTTTTGCCTTGTTGCCTTCCTACTATTTTAGGTATTAAATGCTGGCCAGCTACTTTTGCAGGTTTCAAAGACTCTAATATATAACACGAATATGTTAATTATATGAACGTTTGAAGGACCTAACACCACATGTTCACACGCTTGAACACGTGGTGTTTTAATTACATTTCATTTTCTCATGCAATTCATTTTCCCATTCTCTCCTCACAATATTTGGTGCTCTCCAGTATTTGCTGCTCTTCTCCAGAGCTTAGCTCGTTATTTTTTTAACTTGTTTTCTCTCTCTTTGATAGCCGTTCGACCTCTTCGCTGCAATCGTTTCTTTTTTTCATCTAAAGTTTTACATTTTCTCTATGCGTCGTTCATAGATTGTGCGTTTTTTTAATCTTTAGAAGTAAAGTAATTACATGCTTGATTAGATGTAATAGTGGGGCTTTTGTTTTCTTTAATCTTTTGGTAACCACTTAGCAACGCAGGATTTAATGGCTTTCTTAATCACTTTGATGGCAAGTTCATTACATTCTTTGCACTCTCATATTTTCTGCATTTTGCATGATTGTGAGCACTGACTTGCACTCCCTTGCATTACATGAACCTATGAAAATTATGCACTTTGATGTGCTCTTTTTGCTGAGGTGCTCTTAATTATTTTTACAATATATGAAATCCAAATGAAGTAATTGAAGTCGCCATCACCCTGTTGCTTTCTATCCGAGGCGTTTATCCTCCATGTTTTTTCCTCAAAGTTAAATTGAACGTAGTGTTTCATGGAGTCCTCCCTTTGTGTGTAGAGGGATGGAGACTTCTCAACTTGTGTTCTTATCTCTTTTTTTGTATCGCCATCACCCTCTTGCTTTCTATCCAAGGCATTTATCCTCTAAGTTTGTAAACTTCAAAGTTTAGTGAGAAAATTCATTGAGTTTTTATTTTTCTAGCATATTGTTTTTTCTAATTTAATTGCACACTCAGGCACTAAACACCGTATAATCTTTTAACGATGAGGAAGGTTTGAGGAATTGTTTTCCAGTCCCACGATATTAAGGATGCATAAATACTAAACTAAATATAATAAATATAATAATAAGGATCTAGGCACTCGGCCCTAGAGCTCTCATAATAAATCCGCGGTGACTAAATTCTTTTTCTTCTTCTTACAAAAAGCTTAAAAGAATAATTCCTTCCCCACACTCACATCAATCCTTTTCTCCCCTTTGTTCTTTTCAAAGTATCGTGACCTGCATCATTCTCTCTTAAAGTGGCCACTATTTGATGCGATTGTTTGTGTAACACTTTTTTTAGCATTTTTTTTTTTGCTCGTTCATCTTGTAATTTGCCATATGCAATCTCTTTGTAAACACCAATTTGCTCTTTCCACGTAGATTCAAAGGGCTCTTAATTTGTTGTATTTTGGTGCAGGCTGGCGAACTTGGCGTGTTGTAGAAGGGAATATTTTATTCAAGTCTCAGCGTTTAATTTGATGGACGTTAATACGTTTTTTTGTGCGCTTGTGTCTTCTAATGTGGTTGTCCACGTATGAGCCCTTGAGTTCAACGTTTATGTTTTTTTTGTGCTTTTTTTCATGTGATTGTGTCGTCTGATGTGGCTGTATGGTAGCTACCAACTGTGATGCACCTCCATCATCTGCTTTTCAAATTGTAGAAGTTGGTGCATCCTCATCTCCACTCAAGGCTATACCTGAGGGCAATAGTCCAAGTAATTTTACTATTTCTCCATCACGTGTCTCATATTTTAGAAGTTGGCACATCTTTATCTCCATGTAAGGCTACACCTAAATCCTCTGGTCCTTCTTTGCCTACTAGTGTACCTCTACCTAAGGCAAATCCTAATCTTTCTCTAGTGCCATTTTCTCAAGCAAAACCCTCTACGCTTCTTATCTCTGATATCTTAGAACGTAGTGCTCACCTTTTTTCGAGGGCAAGCTTCTAAACCGCTATGGCACTTACAAACAAAGTGTTCAAGAAGCTAAGTATACTCGTTATTTTAAGCTTGATCTTGTAGACAAGGCTAGTGTAGACACTATTACACTCATAACATCTCGCACTACATAGACAAGCTTTGGGTAGATGACTACATCAGAATTGAAGGTGCATGCGTTAAGCACAAAAACAAGGTTGATGGTGGGATGTCCTTGTTTTCATTGTACTTAGATGCTACCACCCTAATCATCAAAGTCGAGCCTTTCATTGCCCAATTAATTTTCTGCTCTGAGACTAAGATTAGGCCTTTCTTAAACGAGGCTCAAGTATTGTATTCTAGTGGTACTAGACACTATCAAAGTACACTTGCATTTGTTGTTGTTCGTGTCACCAACACGCAAAAACAATCAGGGGGTGTTTTGGAAGAGCTTGTGTTTGCTGATGGTCCAACATCTAGTGAGCGAGCAATAGTGAGTTGTGTTTGACAGCTTTTTAAAGTTGATGTATGCTTTGTTGCGAATTTCTTATTGTGGCTGGCCTCATTGCTTATTTATTCCTTTTTAATTGTGGTTTAACGTAGCTAAGTTTTGTTAATGATCGCAAAAAAGACTACTTCGACATATTGTTTCACGGTTTGAAAATGGTGACATAGTGATGTTTGTGGCTTGAAATATTGGAGCTTTTATGGGCCGTGCAAATGTGTTGTTGGTCTTGGATAATACAATACTCACCCTCGTACTCAGCCCAAAGCTGAAGGCAACTTTGGAGAGTGTGTTCCAATGCCAAGTTGCTTCTCTTCAATACAGCAAGCATGTAATTTGAGGAGTTCTTATCTCTTTAGCATATATAGTTTAGAAACTCTATCTTTAACATTTTTTTTTCATTAACATGTGTAGTTTTGGAACTTCCTCTTAAACTTCTTTCTCTCGTCCACAGATATATAGCACCCTAGAGTTTCTAAACATCAACAACGTCTTGCTTGCAAGCACTTGTACGATTTGCAAATCAAGCAAGGTCAAACGTCTTCGGGATAGTGTTGGGCACTGCCTTGTGTTTAATACAAACACCGAGATTATAGAGGTGCCACGCTTGCAAGCGAAGGTGACTCAAAGTGATCGTTCGATTTTCAAAGTAAGCTTGGTTGGTCATATTGTAGACAAAGTCCTTTCTTTGCAAACTTCATTTAAGGTTCTCTATCACCAAAATAAAATCTCAAAAGGACCTGCACATAACGACACATCGATAAATAAAATCTTATAATAGAAAAACATAATCAAAATTACCTCGTACAATAGAACATCGAGTGGATGGAACATGAGGGGCTCTAGTATAAAACCTATAACGAATACCAATGGTCATGATGGATATAAGAAACAACCATAACTAGAGTTGGCACATTTATGTGATTGATCACTCTAGTGAAGTGATTGACTACAAAGAGCTTACCCTTTGATTGTAAAGACTTTCATTTATGTAATGGGGAGTCCATGTTCTAATTTTCTGTTTAATGTTGAGTTTGCTATTTGGTTTAATATTAATCGTGCTCGATCGATGATTCGAGTTCTTCAATTGCTCGACCAATGATCTGAGTTCTTCAATCACTCAATTTGATCGTTCGATTTCACTTCTTTGATCAGCAATTCAACTTTTTTAATCGACAATTTCACTTATTTGATTATTCAATTCATCTTTTTCAATCAACGAGTCCACTTTTTCAATTAGTAATTTCACTTCTTTAATCAAGCGATTTAACTTCCTTAATTGCTCGATTCTATTGTGGATGTCAACCATCTACCGGTCTAGGACCATCCAATTCAACTCCAGACTTCAATCATCCAATTTGATTGTAGATTTACAATATCAATCATTAGCATCTGATGATTTCATTTCAAACTATTTTCAACATCTCTCTTTCTCAGATTCAACAGTAGTTAGTTATGGCCAACAACTCATCCAATGTTTTGTTTTGTATTTTTTTTAAAGAAGATAAATTAGATGGGTCAAATAACTCCCTCTAGAGTTTCATAGTGGTTAGAATATCCTTATGGGTTTATGGGATCTTATCACTGGGGTGATAAGTCCCACTCTAGAATAATTACTCCTACCACTCCTCAATGGGGTCATGGAGAGACCTCCAATTGGCTAGAATATCATTCTCTCTTTTATGAATCAATTTAATAACTCCCTCAATTAATGGATAGGGGGAGAGCACCAAATGGACTACTTCCTTCCAAACTTCCAGTAAGGGGTGAAGAAGCCACTCCTTAAAGGTTTTGTAAAATTTAGATGGGAGCCCAATATCTAGGCTCGGGCCTTTTCCACTCTTGAGAGAATCGATGTTGGTGCTACGTTCTTCAATGGTGAAGTCCCCTTCTAAAATGTGGCAGCTACTACATACTTAGGGATAGCTCTTTTTCTACATTTGCCTATATGGACACAGGTCTTTGTTCTCTCTGGAGATCTAACAAGAGGGTAGCTCAATATATCAACATAGAAGCTGTGAGCTATTTAAAAGTTGTCTTCAAGGGTTTTAACTCTACTGCCGTCCTTATTGAGCAACATAGGGACAATCTCTCTCCTTTTCATTCTTTTTCTTGAGGATTTTGAAAAATTCTTTTGAAGGCCTATCAACTTTTCCTACCCACAATTCTCTGATGTAAAGGTGAAGGTTTTGATAGCTGATTTCCTCCTCTCTCTTGAGGTGTCAGGTTTGGCTTGAAGCAACTCATCCTCGTGAAATTGCTCTCTCCCTTCATTGATCAGTTTTACCAATCTATTAACTTGAGCATACTTCCTATCTCTTTTTTGAACCCTAATTTTGGTAATCTCTATTTGATAGCAAAAGCCCATGCATTGATTTCCCCAATCACCCAGATTTGCTTGATGCCTATTTGACGGAGGGAAGCGGGAAAATTTTGCCAGGTGCAACATGACAGCCTCGTCATTGCTCTTCACTTTTAAAAGTGGCAACCGGAGAGAAACCCGCTAGGTCTCCCACACTACAGCGCTTCCCAGAGCCCAGGTTGCCAAAGCAGTAACCAGTCCACACTCCTCTAGCACATCACCGTTTTGGGCTCCATGCCTAGCGCCAGGGCACGACCCACCCGCCGTCTGTAAACTGGCCACTTCTGCCTTGCCATAGCAACATGTAACCGATTGCCGCTGTAGCTTTAACAGCCCCTCTCAAGCAGGCTCTAGAGAATTAAGTTAAATTAATAACCCGTATAAAAAGCTAGTTGTTGCAAACGAACAATCGTGTATGTCATATACCTCATACCAATTGAGACCACCTCTTCTTAATATCTTCCTCCATATGGAACACCAACACACACACACATATACACATATTGTGAAACAAACATGAGGCAGACTCACCAACCATATATCCGAATGCATTGCAGAAATAAGTTGGCAATGCGAGGTGTCCCAATGCATAATACAAGATGCTTTCCACACCATGCATCCAAGGTTCGGCAAGCCACATCATGTTCTTGGGCTAGACTAGATCTAGAGCCACACAACTCTATATGCTCAAATGTTCGCATCCCCACTTGCTTCTATAGGCCCATGCCTCTCTTAGTAACCTACCTTTCAGAAACTTCATGGAATTATTAATCCATTCTCCCAACTAGCCCATGTTAGACCCTACATCGCCTATCTGGTTCAAACCTATCCCTTGGTCGGTCCATGCTAGGATTGTGTAATACTATGAATTAGATCTCTTGGCAATTACCTTTTATGAGTATTGAATCATTGTTGTAGCGTGGGATCATGCTCCTTAGAACCTATTGCAACGTCCAAGTTAATTTGGCCTAAGACGCATTTATAGTGGGGTCGTGCTCCTTAGCACCTATTGTGACAACAGCCAAGTTAATTTGGCATAGGAAGCATTTATTATATATGAGATAACATAGCCTTTAGAAACATAATAAGCACAATTACCATTTTCCCTTGAGAACTTGGCCCCCCTTCTCATCATGACACCTCCATGGGAACTCAAAGCAGAAGACGTTTTTTTTTTTTGCATTCTCACTGGCCAAGTTAACTTGGCGATGAGAAAGCCCTCTTACAGCTATGTCCCACGAAGACTAACAAAGTCGAACAATTTCTTAAATAGCACGAATCCCTAAAAACACAAGTTGAAAATTAGCAAAGACAGTTATTTTTAGGCAATTTTATCAAGTCTTGTAGCTTGAAAAGCCACATGCCCTATTTTTATTGAGCCCACTTGCTCATATATTCAACTTTTTTTTTGTGTGCTTATTCAGGGGGGCTTCAGACGTGTCTGTGGACAAGCACAACCCCCTTGCACCTCGGAAAAAAAACCTTTATCCATTGGACATCGTCTCGCGGGCTTGTCCGCATGATCTCCAGACAATCGGGACAAAGGCTCTGCTTATTATTAAAAAGATTCCCATCAATATCAAAGCAATGTGGTGCACATGACACTGGTGGTTGGTTGAGATTGTGTGCTCGAATCTTGTTGGACCTAGTTCTATCAATTTTGTAAAGTGTTCGGGGGTTAGGTGAACTAGACATGCTAGTAGATGAAAAACTAGTCATTTTGTCTATGGGGTGTAGGTGCTCCTTACATTTTTCCCACGGACAATGTGAAGATTTTCTTATAAGGACAACTTTTTTTTTTGCATGAATAGAACTTGTGCATCATGCAAGAGGAGGACCAACCATTTATTTAATGCTGCCCAACAACCATGGAAATCTTTATAAATAAAATCATTGTGGGATGCAACTTGCATAGTTAATTGTTTTTTGACAGACATCAAGCTTGTTTTTGAACATTTTGGCCCTTAAAAACTTGAAATTTTTAAAATGCCCTTTAAAAATTACTTAAAAATATAAAAAAATTCTTATATTTTACTAAACCAGTGGCAAGAACATTTCTACCACCTCTTCTCTACAAGAAAGGCTTATTTGTCTCTTACCAGCGTAAGAGTAAATAATATTCTCAGTACCTTTCTTCAAGTTAACTCAATATCTTTTTCTAATGCACCTCTCGCACGAAGGGTCAGGGTCAATCAGGTTTCCCAACCACCGGTGTCTGTCGACGAGCCATCCCCCGCTCAAGTTGATCTATCCAATAGTAGGAACAAATTAGTCGTCCAGTATGTCCCTGAATATTTGTTGGAATTAAGCCAATAGTAGGAGAGAGAGGGATTCGAACCCTCGATGGCGTTTCGACACCATGCCAGTTTTCAAGACTGGAGCCATGAGCCACTCGACCATCTCTCCTGGAGAGGCGGATTCCTTACCCAGTAATCGAAAGTATTAATCATCTACTTTAGGTGAAGTAGGAATCTTATCAATCTCAAGACATATGTATTGTATCAAGATCCACCTCTACTGTGAAAGATATATAGTGGGAGGAATCTCATAAGATTGATCGTTGATCGCGGAGTGTTGATCGCGGAGTGGCTGTGGATGATCATTCCGAATGGCGAGATTTTCACTTTCATGCGACGACTCATTAATAGATTCAGTGACATTAGATTATGGGTGGGTAGACAAATGCCTAGACTTCTGCGATTATTGTCTACCAAACCAGTCGATTTTGAAGGGCAAGGGTGCCCGTCAAAAATGAAGCCTAAGTCTGCCAGTGTGAAGGCCCTCTCTTAGACACAATCAAATTTTTTGGTTAAATTTAGTCATCATCATCAACTCCACGACACTGTTTGTGGGAAGGGGAGAGCTTTTGTGCAGCTTCAACATCGGATCGTGTTCCCGTCCCTCGCGGCCCCCAATACACTATATTGTAATCTCTCTCTCTCTCTCTCTCTCTCTTTTGTTTTCCCTTCTTTTTCCTCCCTTCTTCGACTTTTTTGCCTCCCCCTACCCTCCACACCTGCTGTCCACACTCGAGTCACCTG
Source organism: Cibotium barometz (assembly GCF_041138505.1). Taxonomy (NCBI): domain Eukaryota; kingdom Viridiplantae; phylum Streptophyta; class Polypodiopsida; order Cyatheales; family Cibotiaceae; genus Cibotium; species Cibotium barometz. The sequence goes on along the minus strand of NW_028229443.1, from coordinate 115,389 downwards.
CTGTCCGCACTCGAGGAGTGACCTGATGATGACCTGTTCCACCTTTAGTACTCACTCTATCAAACCCTAACATACATGGCTGCATCTTCTTCCTCGTCCTTGTCGTGTTGCAGATCATCGGCAGCAGCAGGCAAATCTTCTCACACGCGGCCGGACGCCATGCCTAGAGATTACGTCTTTGTCGTCAATCCAAATGGTAAGCTACACATTAGTCCGCTCGAGTGTGAAAGCACAATTTTCTCTTCAGGTGAGGTCTTTGCATTGATGCTTAGTTTGGGGTTGTAAACGATAAGCCTTTCGTATAGAAAATGTGGCTCCTTATGCCTGAAACTTTGGGGTGGGTATGTTGGCGTTGCAAAGCTGCATTCAGGGTCGAAAATTTGGAGTGATGTGGAAACTAGCCCTTTACATAAGGAACTTACATTTGTCTACCGTGCAAATGCTGTCTACCAAGCTATGTAGCTGACAAACAAAAGCTTAGAAAGAAAAAAAACAAGGCAAAACAGTCTCTCCTCCCCCCTCCTTGGAAGAGATGAAAAAAAGCAGGGATCCATTTTGTCAAGAATCACGCAATGAAGATAAGTACTCAAGACGGTCAGTCAAGAAGGTGCCTAACTCAAGAACCAAAGGTCAAAATGCCTTAAGCTTATGACCAGATGAGAGCTCAAAAACCGACTATCAAAAGATTCACCAACTAAAGAATTGATAACTTAATGTGTTTATGTTTGAAATGATATAGTCCACGCATGGTGTTTAAACCATCCACACGTCCATTAAAATGTTCTAAAGGACACCTTTTGGGCCTCCACAAAAAATTTATTGTTCTTGGTTGCTTATCAAGATACACATGCACCCAAATGCATTGCAATCCCCTTGTTACTGGATTTGAAAGAAATGGCTTTTGTTTTGTTTTTGTTTTTTTGCCTACTTTACCTCTTGGAGTCCTTGGTCTTTGTTGCATGCCTTCCCTCATGCATCTCATTGTGGTGCATACCTATGCTCCTCTAAGCAATATCGGCTTTCACCTCTCCTTTTTCTCTTTCCTTATCCCTTTGTTTGGAGGGATAGTGTATCAGTAATGGAACCTTTGATGAGTCTATCCATGCAAGAGGAGAAAATGTGTCTATAGAATGCACGGAGAAGCTCCAAGAGGAGAACATAAGCTAGTGGTCATGAAAACACCGAAAAGACATTTGGAAGCTTCAATAGCAATTCAACTTGAGACGTAAGAGAGGTAAGGAAGCTAACTTGCAATGTCTTAGGGCTAAGATGCTCAAATGGGCCAAAGAGATGATTGAGTGCATCACCCATGTGAGTGCTTGCTTCCTACTTGCAGTTGTCTTGTAGGCAAAGTATGGGGCAGAGTATGGCCTGACTTGGGCAGTTTTGCAGCCCAATAGCTGTCCGACGGTGCCTAGGACATGGACCAACAGTTGCTACACAATTTGAGTACAATATGAAAACAAGAAAAGGCCTTTTGGATGATTTTTTTGGGTCATAAATGCCCTAGCCGACTTGAATTCTACTTGCTATCACTTCCCTACATAAAGGTAAGCCAAGGGTTATTTTTGAGCATTCAAAATGCAAAGGTTGTCACGTGCACACTTGCTATGCTAGGGTTGCCACGTGGACATTCTGCTTAGTCAGTACACTTAGGACTCCTTTTTTGATGGGCACTCCGCATGTTGTGAGGCCTTGTCCTAGGACATGTCGACAGGCACCATCTAGGTCTAGGGTTGAGTGAGTATCAAAGTCTCGGACAAGTCAAATGTAACCCACTTAAACAGTGTTAGCACATTCATCCCCAGATTCTGCTCTTTTATGGTGCCCATTTGGTCCCTTTTGCATGGCCCTTGCTTGTGGGCTGGCCACCCCTTTAGTCGGCCAGCTTACCTCTACTATAAATAGTGGGTGCTGGCCTCTCATTGTTCATTCAGTCTTATACATATTTTGCTCCCTCACTTATGAGACTTGTAGTGTCTCTTGCTTGGGACTGTTTTGCTTCAGTATATTCAGCATAGTGTTCTCCATATCTCTCTCTCTCTCTCTTGCACTCTCTGTTCAGCACATTCTAGTGCCACTCTGCTTCCGCTCTGTGCACTCTTTCATGGTATCATCGCTCCCAGTTTAGCAACCTCTTTGCTGCCCCAGATTCAGCACTATTTTAAGCACCCTCTCCTCTGCGTTTTCTCTCAGATTTGCAGTCCTTTGCTGCTGCGTTTTCTGGACAGCACCTGCTGGTCTTTTCGCCTACAGTTTGGCTTCACCGACACAGCCATCAGGTACTCTTTGATCAGCGTTTTCTTTTCCACGTGGAGATTGGACATAGGCGGCCTGTTTTTTCTGGGCAACAGCCTTCTGTGTGCTGCGTTTTCCTCTCCAGTGGGCAACAGCCTTCTGTGTGCTGCGTTTTCCTCTCCAGTGGGCTTTCCCCTTTGTAGAGGGGGTCTGTGGTGTTTCAGGCTTTGGAGGCACTCTTGGTACTTGTGGAGGACACTTCTACTTCAGAGTTTGTGCAATTTTTTTCTTGAGATTGAGCCCAAGCTTTTGTGATGGCTGCACCGACTTTTCTTCATATGTTTGCCGAGTCTGCCAAGTTGGATGGTTCCAACTACACCCTATGGAAGGTGAAGGTGAAATTGGCCTTGCGTGGCATGGATCTTTGGGTTTGGCCTGTTACACCGGCCAATGCCACCCCCCCACCCTTGCTTCCGATGGTGCGACTAAGGCAGAGATTGATCTTTGGCAGTCGAATGATCGACGCGTTTTCTCCTTTCTGATGTTGAACTGTTAGGATTCTGTTCTCTCTCATGTCGTAGAGCAGATGCTGCACATGAAGTTTGGAAGGCTTTTGCAAATCTCTATGAGATTAAGTCTCCGGGTCGGATTTTGGCGTTGGAAAAGCAACTTATGAACTTATCAGTTTCTGCCTTTCCATCTTTATCTGCTTTCATCTCGAAGATGAAAGATCTCCGAAACGAGCTTGCTGTTTGTGGCAAGGACATCTCCACAGAGGACATGGCTATTCGGCTGCTCTCCAAACTTCCAGAGAGGACATCTCCACAGAGGACATGGCTATTCGGCTGCTCTCCAAACTTCCAGAGAGGTTTGATGCATACTTTGAGTCTCTTGTTTCTTCTCCTCGTCCTGTTCTAGTTACTTGGGAGGAAGTTCTCCCCTCCGTTATGCAGATTGAGTCTCACTTTGAGGAGCGGGCTGGCACCTCTGGTGGCCTTGATGGAGCTTTGGCAGTGTGAGATAAAGGGAAGAATCAACAAAAGAAAGGAAAAGGGGGTTCTGACAAGAACTCCAAGGATTCCGACAAGGATAAAGACAACAAGTCTTCAAAGAATAAGGACATTGAATGTCATTATTGTGGCAAGAAGGGTCACAAGTCACCCCAATGTCACAAGAAGAAGCGTGATGAAGCAGCAAAGAACTCTTCCTTAACGGCGGTGTCTCAACCCAAGAAGGATGATGGCATTCTTCTCTTAGCACGTACTCGGCGTATACTTGCTCTTGTGACTTCTCAGTCACGGTCTTAGATTGTTGATAGCGGTGCTAGTGCTCATATGACACCCTATCAAGATTGGTTCGAGGACTTCATTGCCAGATCAGGTGAGATCACTCTGGGTGATTTTTCTTTTGTGCCAGTGCATGGATATGGCACTATCTCCATCTTTCATTTTGACGCGGACAAGAGGTACTTCTCTAACGTTCTGTATATTCTAGATTTGGCTTTTAACCTTTTGTCAGTGAGTGCTCTTACAGCTTAGGGTGCGGAGGTGATCTTCTCTCATTATGAGATTACCATTCGTGATAAGGCGATTGGTAGCATCTTGGCCCACGGAGTCCAAGATAGTGGTCTCTACAAGTTGACCGCTCTGCTTTCTTTTGGTGCTTCGTTTGCTCTTTGGCATGCTCGGTTAGTCATTTGAGCTATCAGCTTCTGCAGCGAGCTTTGAAGGATGGGTTGGTTGAGGGATTACCGACCATCAAGGCTCCGTCTACTGCTTGTTCCTCTTGTTTACAGGGGAAGTAACACCGAGCCGCCTTTTCGAAGGAGGCGACACAGATCTGTCCTCCACAGGTACCAAGAGTGCCACCAAAGCCTGAAACACCATAGACCCCCTTTACAAAGGGGAAAGCCCGCTGGAGAGGAAAACGCAGCACACAGAAGGCTGTTGCCCAGAAAAAACAGGCCGCCTATGTCCAATCTCCACGTGGAAAAGAAAACGCTGACCAAAGAGTACCTGATGGCTGTGTCGGTGAAGCCAAACTGTAGGCGAAAAGACGAGCAGGTGCTGTCTAGAAAACGCAGCAGCAAAGGGCTGCAAATCTGAGAGAAAACGCAGAGGAGAGGGTGCTGAAAATAGTGCTGAATCTGGGGCAGCAAAGAGGTTGCTAAACCGGGAGCGATGATACCATGAAAGAGTGCACAGAGCGGAAGCAGAGTGGCACTAGAATGTGCTGAACAGAGAGTGCAAGAGAGAGAGAGAGAGATGGAGAAAACTATGCTGAATATACTGAAGCAAAACAGTCCCAAGCAAGAGACACTACAAGTCTCATAAGTGAGGGAGCAAAATATGTATAAGACTGAATGAACAATGAGAGGCCAGCACCCACTATTTATAGTAGAGGTAAGCTGGCCGACTAAAGGGGTGGCCATCCCACAAGCAAGGGCCATGCAAAAGGGACCAAATGGGCACCATAAAAGAGCAGAATCTGGGGATGAATGTGCTAACACTGTTTAAGTGGGTTACATTTGACTTGTGCGGGACTTTGATACTCACTCAACCCTAGACCTAGATGGTGCCTGTCGACATGTCCTAGGACAAGGCCTCACAACATGCAGAGTGCCCATCAAAAAAGGAGTCCTAAGTGTACTGACTAAGCAGAATGTCCACGTGGCAACCCTAGCATAGCAAGTGTGCACGTGACAACCTTTGCATTTTGAATGCTCAAAAATAACCCTTGGCTTACCTTTATGTCGGGAAGTGATAGCAAGTAGAATTCAAGTCAGCTAGGGCATTTATGACCCCAAAAAAATCATCCAAAAGGCCTTTTCTTGTTTTCATATTGTACTCAAATTGTGTAGCAACTGTTGGTCCATGTCCTAGGCACCGTCGGACAGCTTTTGGGCTGCAAAACTGCCCAAGTCAGGCCATACTCTGCCCATACTTTGCTTACAAGACAAGTGCAAGTAGGAAGCATGTCCACATAGTACTCACATGGGTGATGCACTCAATCATCTCTTTGGCCCATTTGAGCATCTCAGCCCTAAGACATTGCAAGTTAGCTTCCTTACCTCTCTTACGTCTCAAGTTGAATTACTATTGAAGCTTCCAAATGTCTTTTCGGTGTTTTCATGACCACTAGCTTATGTTTTCCTCTTGGAGCTTCTCCGTGCATTCTATAGACACATTTTCTCCTCTTGCATGGATAGACTCATCAAAGGTTCCATTATTGATACACTATCTCTCCAAACAAAGGGATAAGGAAAGAGAAAAGGGAGAGGTGAAAGCCGATATTGCTTAGAGGAGCATAGGTAACGTGAAACAAGGTCCCTAGTAAGCTCACAAGCTCAAGGGTTATGGAGTTCCTAGCCTCCACCCATGGTCCAAGAGTTGTATTAGTTCAAGCTATCTCTTTTGTAAGAGTTCAAGAGCAAGAATTAATACAAAAAGCCTTTCGAGGGGGGGTCGGCCTCAAGCATTCCGGCCCTCAATCTTGTCCTTTGTCTCATGGCAACACGGATAAAGTTCTTAACTTTATCCAGCAGTTTGATGCGGCGTTTGGTGGAGAACACTTCACCGAACAATCTAAGCTTCGCCATGTTGCCATGTATATGCAACGATCGGCCCGTCAATGGTGGGCAAGCTTATGAGCTCAAGGTTGACGGCCCAAGACATGGCGGGAATGTAGAAACGCTATCATCAAGCAGTTTCTAAGCGACCAAGCTCAAGACGATGTGCTTACATCTTGGCATGCTCTCAAACTCGAAAGAGGAGAGAGCATGCAACACTATATAGACAAGTTTTGGGACCTCCATCTCAAAGCTATTGTCTTTAAAAAGATCAAATTCTCGGAGCAAACGCAGCAGTTCCTGGCTGGACTCCATGAAGATGTGCGTGGATACGTCCATGCTCAAAAGCCTGCGAGTATTTCTGAAGTTATTCATCACTCCTTGGTGGGTAGCAAAATCTTCCCATCCAACGTACACACACACACACACACACACACACACACACACACACATATATATATATATATATGTATGTATGTATGTACGTATGTATATATATGTCATACTTTTAATATTGCTCATAATTTTTTACTAATAAACCTTGTACATTTTCAACTCTTCATCTTATGTGAGCATTTACTCATTTTTGGGTATCTTCTTTTTCAAATTGGATTTATCTCCTCCCTACACATGGATTGATGCTATTGGCCCATAGGAACCTTAATTGGACCATAATCCAAAAATTTCTGAAAATCTAGATCCTTAGACTAAGGTCCTTTATACACATTTCCAATTAATTCCAATTGCACATTGGAAAGTTCTTTTTTGAATTTCTTTTTCAGGGGAACTTATTTTAATAAGATGAGATAATTTTCTATCTAAAAATATTAAAAATCTGAATATTCTCTCTCTAGAATATTTTTTTTCTCTCTAGGCTAAAATAGTTAGCAACAGGGTCTTTATATTTCTGAAGAGGGTTGATTACAGGGGAAGATACTACATACGTACATACATACATACATATATATATATATATATGTGTGTGTGTGTGTGTGTGTGTGTGTGTGTATACGTTGGATGGGAAGATTTTGCTACCCACCAAGGAGTGATGAATAACTTCAGAAATACTCGCACGTATGTATATATATATACATACGTATGTATATGTATACAAATATACATACTTATGTATATGTATACATACGTATGTATCTATATATATACATATATACATATATATACATACGTATGTATATATATACACACACACACACACACACACATATACACACACACACACACACACATATATATGTGTGTGTGTGTGTGTGTGCATTGTGAGAGGTAGGTGAAAGAAAAAGCTAACATAGAAAAGCTATGGCGAAAGTGTTGTTCAAGATGAAGAAGATGCTGAATAGGAGTACTCTAAAGTGGGAGATGAACATGAACATGCATGTGTTCAAAATGAAAAAGAAGAGGCACAATCAACTCTCCACCCAACCATTTTATGCAGCACTCCTTCCCTTGACTTGCATTTAAGGCACCTAGAGGTTGTTCCCACGTTGGGCCTTGCGCGTTGCCCTCACGAACCTCTAGCCCCTAGCTCTCCCAAGTCCTAGGTGGCGATGCATAACCCCCGAGCTTGACCCTTGGATGCTAGCCCCCAGTCATGTGCCCCTAAGTCGGCTATCTAGGCGAGAGCACGGTGAATCTTGTGACCCACGATGAAACGCCTAGCCTGTAAAAGTGTAACATTCTCTCCCCCTTTAACTATGGGAAGTGTTTTTTGACAAGGACCTCAGATTCCCAAGTGGCATCCGTCAGAGGTAGACCCTTCGAGGCAACTAGAAACTCTCGAAGAGTGAGGTTCCGAAGCTGTTTCTCCCTTCGATGTAGTATCTTGTCTAGACCATGGTCAACCGTTTCTTGTTCGTGCAGTGAAACACTTCCATCAATTAGATTATCATCTTTAGAAACAGACTTCTTTAATTAATTAACATCTTTAGAAACAGACTTCTTTAATTAATTAACATGAAACACTGGATGACAATGAGGAGGTAACTCCTACTGATATGCCACATCACTAAGCTTCTTGAAAATCTTCCAAGGTCCACAAAACCATGGTGAGAGCTTAGGGCACTTTTCGGTGGATAACGAGGTGGATTTTGAAGGAACGAGGAGAAACACTCGTTCTCCTTCCTTAAAAGTTCGTATAGACCTTTTCTTGTCTGCATAGAACTTGCTGCATCTTTGCCTTGGCTGAGGTTAAATTTTGTTGCATTCTTGCCAAGAATTTCTGCCGCACTAGGGCATTTCTCTGAGGTACCTATGGTGGCAGGTACTAAAGGTGACATGCCATAATTCATCTCAAAAGGTGATAACCCAGTCACTTTGAGAGTTCTATTATTATATGCAAATTCCATTAATGGCAAATACTTGCCCCAATCTGTTTGCCTCTTGAACACATAGGCTCTCAACATATCCTCGAGTACTTGGTTGACCCTTTCCATTTGACCATCAGTCTGCGGGTGGTCACCGCTACTCATATTTAGGGAAACGTGGAGATGACTAAAAACATGCCTCCAAAAATATCCCGTAAATCTAACATCCTTGTCCGATACGATGGATGTAGGTAACCCATGTATTCTAAGGACATTCTGGATGAACAGTTCTGCGACTTGTGGAGCTTCCACACTTTTTCTTGTAGGTATAAAATGAGCCATCTTGCTCAGTCTATCCATTATCACCAAAATAGTATCTTTTGCTCTTTGGGTTCTAGGGAGTCCATGTATATACTTTGCCAATTATGTTCTGGAATCTGTAAAGGTTTCAGTAACCCAAGCACCTTAACTCTCTTTGCTTTATTCACTTGACACTAAAAGCATTGTTGGACATACTTGTGGACATCTCGCGTGAGATTTGGCCACCAAAACTTCCTTCTAACAAGCTGGGATGCCTTGTCAATACCAGGATGGCCTGCACAAGGACTATCATGGTTTCTTGAAGTACTTTTGTCCTTAGTTACCATGCACCAGGAACGCATATCTTTCCTTTCTGTTTAAGAAATCCATTCTCCATCGAGAAATTTGAAAGCAAACTTGACAATGGTCTATGTGATGGGTCAGATGGCACTAGCTCATCATTATTAGTTATAGCAGGATCGATCTGAGACCAAATGGACTGTAGAAATGGGTCCTCTAGCTGTGCTTCCTTAATTTCTTGAAGCAATGAGCTTGCTAGAATGGTAAAGCTCATAGAATACATAATTCTAGATAATGCGTCCGCAACTACATTATCTTGACCCTTTCTATATTGAATTTCCATGTGAAATTCTTGCATTAATTTGGCCCACCGACCTTGACGGCCTCAAAGGTTGGGTTGATTGCAAAAAATTTCAAAGTATGGTGATCCATAAACACAATAAACTGAGCACCATAGAGATAATGTCGCCAGATTTTCAAAGCATGAATTATCGCATATAATTCTTGCTCATGAACGGCCTATCTTTGCTATGCTGGTGGAGAGAGTTTCTTACTCTCAAAAGCAATGTGTCTACCCTCTTGGTTTAAAATCGCCCCTACAGCTTTGCCCCACTGGCATCTGTTTCTAGGGACAAACAATTTTTTTGGATCCACAATCTTAAGAATTGGAGCTGTTGAAACAGTTTGTTTCAAAGCTTCAAAACTTTCTTGTTGCGTAGAGGTCCATTCATCAACCTGCCCTTGCAAAAGATTAGTCATGGGTGCTGCAATAAAAGAGTACCCATCTATGACCTTGCGGTAAAAGCCTGAGAGACCTAGGAAGCATCTCAAAGCCATAATGTTCAGCGGAACTAGCCGTGCCAAAATGACGGCTACTTTCTTGGGATCCATCTTGATCCTGTCCGCAAACACAATCTGACCAAGATAATCAATTTCAGTCGAACAAAGAAAAGTCTTTTCATGATTAGCAAACAAACTTTTTTCCTTTAAAGCTTGAAACACAGTGCGAAGATGTGGTTCATGTTCTTGCAAACTTTTGTTGTACACTAGCACATCGCCAATAAAATCAACAATGAATTTACCCATAAATGGTCGAAGCACATCATTCATAAGCATCATAAAAGTAGCTAGAGCATTGGTTAGCCCAAATGGCATAACCAAATACTCATAATGACCAAATCTAGTCCTGAAAGCTGTTCTATATACATTTTCTTCTCTTACTCTAATCTGATGATAACCACTCTTTATATCTATCTTGCTAAAGACGGTGGCTCCATGTAGAGCATCTAAGAGATCATCAATCCTAGGCATAGGATAAGGATGCTTGACTGTTATTGTATTTAAAGCTCTATAATCCACACACATCCTAAAAGAACCATCCTTCTTTTTGACTAGCAAAACAGGTGAGGCAAAGGGTGAGAAGCTAGGATGAATCAACCCTTTCTCTAGGTACTCGTCCACCACCTTTCTGACCTTGTTCTCCTCTTGAAGGCTCATCCTATAAGGAAATCTTATGACTGGATCAACCCTTTCTCTAGGTACTCGTCCACCACCTTTCTGACCTTGTTCTCCTCTTGAAGGCTCATCCTATAAGGAGATCTTGTGACTGGATTCGCTCTCGGGATCAACTCGATCTTGTGCTCTATGTTCCTGTGTGGAGGCAAACCAGGTGGGAGTTCAGTTTTAAACACATCGTGAAAATCTGCTCTTATCTTATTAGAAAGAACTTGAGCAGGGCTGGAGGACTCCTCCCACTGTCGGATCCATCCGTGGATCTACTCTAGAAATTTTTAAAATATAATAAAATTAAATATACTTACATTCAAGTTTAAGCATCTTGGTTGCCTTCAGCAGCTTCTTATGTGAGAAGTCCGACTCCCCACAAATCAACAAGCGGCATCCCTCATACATGAACTGATAGACATGGGTGGAAAAGTCAATGATTGGTTTTTTCCAAGCATGCCATTGCTGCCCTAGCACTAGATCAACAAACCTTGCTAGGCGTGTGATTTCAAAATCCAATCTGTCCTTGTAGGATTGGATCTTGAAAGGGAGATCAACCACCCGCTGATCCCAAACCTCGGTCCCCTTGCTGTCAGCTAACTCCACCATATAATTATATTGCAATGCTTGCGTAGGGAGTTTAAGCTTCTTGACTAGCCTGGAACTCATGACATTGTGTGTAGAGCCTGTGTAAAAAAGAATCCTTATATGCATCCCATGCACTAAACCTTTCATGACAATTAAATCTTTGTCGGCAAAACGATAACCTTTTTGTGCCTTTGGAGATAGAAAAGCATCAGGTTCTGTGGGCACTTTCTTGGTTACCGAGACGGCCAAGATCATACTAGGAGGTCAGAATTTGAACTCTGGTCTTCCTCCTCGTCTTCTTCTTCCTCACTCAAGGGATTTACAACCATATTGGCCGTTATCTTGGACTTCTTGGGACAATCCTTGAACTTATGACGTCCTATACATCCGTAACAAAGGCCCTCTTTCATTGCCTTTTCCCTTTTTTGAGGTGTAAGGTGGGATTGGGTAAAGGCTCGCTCTGCCATGGCTGAAACCTTTCTTTTGACCCCTGCGGAAGTCTTGATCATATGGATCTCTCGTGCCTCTTTTTCCTTAGGCACATCCACAAAATGGTGACTAGTGTTAGGGTTGTTTGTGGGCCTAGAAAAGCAGCTCCACGAGGATTTCTGGCCTTCCCAACTTGGAAACCTCTTGCCATCCTCTAGCACCAAGGCCAATTCAATTGCCTCATTCAAAGTGCTACACTTTTCTTTACGCACCAACGGGCCCAAACTTTCTTTCAAACCCAACACAAACTTATGCACTTGAAGGAACTCAAGAATATGCTCAGGCACTTTAAGCAATATTTCCCTATACTTGTCGGCATAATCCTGCACATAAAAATTCTTTTGGCTCACAAAGAACCATGCATCAAGAGCCCTACTCCTCTCATATGGAGGTACGAAATTGTTATAAAATAACACTTTGAAATCTTTCCGTAGGCTCAAGCTTGTCTTGCTCAATCTTTTGCCACCAACGGTGAGCGAGCGGTGAGCAACATCTAGCAAGTTGTGCTGGATCTTGGCCACATCATCATGTATATGGCACAAGTGAAAACATTGCTCCTACTTGGAGAGCCATTGCTCGATTGGATCCGCAGTATACATAGTGGGCGTGCCATTATACCTTGGCGGCTTGAGGTCTTTGAGCTGCCATCGGGCCCTTGTATTGGGTGGCCCAAGATCTAGCTCATTCGATGTGCCAGCCCCTAAGTCATGGTCATGCTCAAAAACATCAGGAACCATAGGAGACCTGCCTTTGTCAATAGGCCTTGCCTTAATGAGAGATTGCATTTGCATCAAAATAGCTTGAAGTGTCTTCTCGAGGGTGTCCAAGCAACTTGCCATATCACTCTCTTGAACTACATGCTTATGCATCTCATCTTGGACCTCATGGTCCTGCATTTCTTCATTTGGGTCCATGATTTTGGTTTGGTTTGGTTTGGTTTAAATTTTTATAACACTCACAAATAAACAAGTTCATGCACAAATGCCATTTACATGGATTTACACAGGCATATGCTCTTTCCTTGTATGCATTTGACCTCAATCATCAAGCATGAGTGCGCATATGTGCCTTTTTGATGCATTTAAACCACAGTCAATTTCTGCACTTTTGGTTCACAAGGAAAATTTGATGGCTGAACCACGCATACATTGCATATGAGTGCCAAAAATTGTCATTCACTGACCCAACATGTGCAATACATCCCCTTGCTATGCATTTAAGACCAATTGTGCATCAATTTCATACTTTTGAGCAAAAACACCGAGAGCAAAAACACCAAAATTTGCAGAGATATTTGCCCCACAAAATCATGCAGTTAAAGCATCATAAAGCCTTGATTATGCATATTTGCCATCAGTGCATCGTTCTCAAGCATCAAAACCACAATTTTGCATGCATAAGAGAGAAAAAATGAGCATATCTGGCTCCAATCATCGCTAGAAGCGACCATGCAGAGGTTAATGGGGATGAAATTGCAGGTATGGAGTTGGTCCTTGATGTCTCACAACACCGTTGACTCCTAGGTGCATGGGTCGCTGCTCACCATGGTCAAATTTGAGCAATTTTGCTTGATCAATTTTGAGCGCACAAGGGATGATGATTTGGAGGTAGCAACTGGCTAGAACATACTCCAATAAACCCTCTATAAGCTCATCAAAACGGCTCGTCAAATGTCTTTGTGAGCACAAAGTTATGCGTCGCCAAAAATGGCTCCCGACAAAGATGCACCGATCAAACCTGTCGGCGCTGCGTTTCCCGTGCATGAATGGAGACTCAAATGATGTCGTAGAGTCATGTGGCCGGGGCCGGGTAGGCGCTCTTGAAGATGGTCAAGACGGCTCGACAAAAGCTCACTTGAGCTTGGAGTTATTAGAGCCCAAAGTTGGGTGCAAGAAGGGTTATTAGACACCTCACATGGTAAATGATAAGAGTATCTCAATGGACTTTATATTAGGAATTACCCAAAATGAGAAGCGTCTTTCTACTGTAAAAAGATCAACTCACACAATGAGGTTAATAATGCATTTGTAGAAAAGCTAGAAAGGTTTTGGGATTTTTGAATAACAAAAAGTTTGATAGCCATTGTTGGGATGACAAAAGGAAGTATAGTTGAGAGTGATGGTTAGAGAAAAAGAGTTAATTCAGAAAGCGGAGGGAGCAGACGCGAGGCAGAAAGGACGGGGCAGGCGGGTGGCGTAGACGCGAGGGCGGGGAGGGGGGTGTGCGTGCAGACTGCAGCGCGAGCAGGGGGGGAGCGAAAGCTTCAGCTGTACTCTTATCTTTATGTTGTGGTTGTAGAGATATAAAGAAGATAGCAGTCAAAAATTCATCCATCCATCTCTCCCTTGTGTGTTACTCTATTCTTGTGTGTGTCAAATCCAAGTAGACTCCAATCATAGTAACATCCATGTTCTCCCTCTGAAATTCTACATTTAATTTATTCAATTCAACCAAAACATCAGCCAGCAAATGCATCATAAACTGGACTTGAAAGATTGTGGCATAATTGTACCATTTTTTCTCATGCATTCTATATTGCTCCAAAATAGCAGGCATTAAGGGAACCAATCTTTCCATTACTTGGCCTCTAGATAGCCATCGAATTGCATGGATTTGTAAAACTTTCAAGTCTGCAATATGATACTCATGCATCAAGTTTCGAAGTTCGACATGTCGATTTGTTGATTTCCCTAACCATGCATATACCTTGTTTGCAACCTTATCAACAAAAGCAAACACATGAGGATTCGATGCAAAACCATCCTTTGCTGCAAGTGCCTCACGGTGGGCAATACAATGCACGCCCATAATTCGTGAAGCCGATGCTTGAAACCGTGCCACTACACCTGTCTTATGACCTGTCATTGCTGAGGCACCATCCGTTACAAATGCAACTAGTTTCTTCAAATCCAGATTACTCTCTAAGAGCATGGCATGGACAGCATTGTAGATTGCCTCCCCAGATGTTTCTCCATGGTTCTATCTGTACTTTCATCAATGAGGATTGAAAAAAATGGACTTTCACAAATTTCAGCATAGAAGTCTTGCCTAGTACAATCTCTTAAAGCCATCAAGAACTCTCTTCCAGATACGGGATTGGTTTATGCACCATACTCATCAGATGATGGCATATTAGGAGTGCCAAGTTCCCTTTGTAACTTACATTGAGTGGGATATTTCTCCAATGCAATATCATTGCATGCACAAAAGTGTACGAGCTTCATACAAGTGATTATTCTAAACTGTTCAGAATGCACCATTGTGTCAATACCCCCATCTATTGGTCCTTTGCCACCAATAGCCTTTAGCTTTGCATGATAAATACTTGTAGCTCTCCTATGATCTGCAGATTTTGCATGCTCATTCAAGGCTGAAAGCTGAATGCTTTGGGATCCACCCATTGTGAAAGTATTCACTCTTCCATCTTCTTCACACCAAGTGCATTTTATGCGGTCCTCATTACATGTAGACTTGCATAAATATGCCCAAGGATGTAGTAGAGCCCATTGAGTCCTCCACTTCCTTTTGGGTTTATTGGAAGAAGACTCTTGGGAAACCTCATTACAAGTTTTCGAGCTCCCACCACTACTCTCATGTCCTACATTGGCAATGGTCTGTCTTGACAAAAAAGAATCTATTGAAGGCTGTGACTTTTTCTTTTTGCCGCGTCCTCTATGAGGCACTAGATTGGGACGGTCAACCATCACTGAAAATATAAGAATAAAATAAGAAAAAGAAGCCACATGATAATAAAGAGAAGAGAGCATACGGTATACCTTAACGGTTAAGCACGTTCATTTATACAAGGCCGTTATACTCCTTACCAGTTAAGCATGTTCATTTATACAAGGCATATATACTACTATAGCAGGGGAACAACAGACTAACAACAAAAACAAGACACAAAAGGGAATAGCTGAAGATAGCTTAACAAAATGTTAACAATCCAAATAAGAATCCAACCTGGGAATAAATTGCAGCCAGCAGGTCCTTCCTCCACCAAGATCGGAAGTAGCTAGCTATGATCACAACTCACTAATCAAGATTCAAGAATCATAAAAGTAAGTTAAGAGAGAAAGACAGATAGAGAGCAATTTCATTTAATTGTACACAATCATACAATACAAAACCACCTCTATATATTATAACATTTGTCATAAGTAAACAATCCATTGCTAGATCTGTATTAGATCAACAACATGGCTATAAGTAAACAATCCATTTGTCTAATCTGCAAACTGAAGCAATCGTTCAGTAAATCAATTTTTTTTTCTAGGTTACATATGTTAACACATTAATTCCAAGATAAGTCATCAATACATATTCACCCATCTATAAGCAGATTCAAAGCTTTTAGAAATCAAAGAATGAAGAATCATACCCATCATCAGTCATAGTCGCCCATCCATAACCAGATTCACAGCTTTCAAAAAACAGCAAATCATGCCCATCATTGAGTAATAGATTTTCTAGGATTCAAAGATTATAGAAACCTTCAATCGTATATTATAAAGAGTATAATCAAGCAATAGCTAGATACTTGAGACAAGTGCTGAGAGGTTGAGAGGATGAGCTCCCAATGGATGCTAGGACAAGTGACATGTTAACCAGTCACCAGTGAATCAACAATGCAGACTAAGTGAGCACTGAGTATAACTCACCCAAATGAAGCCATTTTTATAGTCGGAGCCACACGTGCTAGCTAGTAGCGGCCAACTATCACTGATTCACTGCCATCTTCATTGAAAGAAATCTGCGAGGAGATTATTTGCAGAGTGGCCCCGCAGCAGATGCACACTGCACACTGCACAGCCGGCTAGCTAGTAGCGGACCACCCAGGCGTCTAGCTAGTAGCGGACCACCCAGGCGTCTCGAGTCTCGACTCTCGACTCTCCCTCACACTCAGGAGTCACTACTCACGAGTCACGCTGTACACACAGCTGGACAGAGAGGTGGCCGCCGTGGCCGGAAGAGGAAACGGGTTACGGGAGTGCCACTCAAGCGGTGCTGCGGTGGAGCGCTCAGGCTTCAGCGTTGGAACTTGGCACCGAATCACTCCGTGGGACGGACCCTCCACGGGTAGGTGGGGCCACCTCTCCAGATGGGTGAACTTTGAATACTACTGCAGCAGCAAACGCAGAGTTCTCAACTTCTCAATTAACGTCCTGAATCTTGATCAATGATAAACAAATCAAAAATTACAGAAAACGCAAGTAGGGAAGAGAGAGAGAGGTGACAGGCTACAGCCTACAGGTCGACCGTCGATGTATACAAGAGCAGCCATGGAGGATACGAATCACGATGAGTCGATGACCATGGACACTGGGTGATCCACGCTGCGTTCTTTGAGAAAAGGCAGGTGCCACCGTGCCAGGGCTTCGTGCAGAGGGTAGAAGCGAGTCGGGCCGGCCCGCTGGGTCTTAGAGGCTTGCCGCTCAACCTCCTTTAGGCTTCACTGGTGAGTCGTGACCGCGGTCCGCACCAGCCTCCAGGCTTAGAGTCGGGCGGCCGGGCCTTTGAGCCTAGAGGCTCATCCAGGAGCCTCCGACTCTCCGAGCCTCCTTCACCGCGGTCCGCACCAGGCTGGCTGGTAGCTATGAGCGGCTGAGCCTACAGGGGCCACATCGGCGGCTCGGCCTATGCATAATGCATGCATAAGAGGCCGCACCAGATGGCAGCTGGCACGGTGGCACCTATGGCACGCCGCACCATAATCATGACTCACCCACATCGGTCGACGGCCACCTGCAAGCCTGCATGCATAGGCCGAAGTTGGTGAAACTTAAAAGATCATTAATAACAAATTAAATAGTATTAGCATATTAGGCTTTAGCTAATTAGTAATAGCTATTAGCATTGAGCAAATTAGCAATTACCCAATTTACCCCCAACCCCAAATTCCAATTTTCAATGGCCCGTCGCCAGCAATTTGCGAAATTTGCAAATCATATATATATATATATATATATATATATATATATATATATATATATATATATATATATGAAAAAAAATGAAAAACACTTTTTAAAAAATGACATGTCATTTGAAAGGCATTTGAAATTAGTGTATTTCAGAGTGAAAAGTTAATTCTAAGGCATTGCATGTTTTTTGACATAGTTTTAAAAAAAAAACCTTTTTTGATAGGCAAAATCGCCCTTGACAGGTAAAACACCCGTCAAATTTAGGCCCTGGGCAAAACTACTTAACCAAAAGAGGAATTCTCTGCGTTTAATTCTCTGCACAGCCCGCGTTCATTTCTGTACGCCTTCATGGCTTCAAGTGGCAAATCCTTACGCTTGGGCTTGGCTGCCAGTAAGCTGAGCAAGCTTCTAAACCCCGAGTATGCGAAGCTAGCTTTCACTCTTCCACCCTCATCCTTAACCATTTGGAACCACCTCATAGATGAAATCCATGTTGCAGCAGAGGAGGAGGAAGGTGTCCCTTGCACACGGAACAAGGAGGAGATTTTGGCTTTTGTGGGTCGTTTCTTCTCTCCGCAGGTGGTAGAGAGACTAGATGAAAACTTGGATGTCTTGTCCAGCTCTTGGCTAGGGTTAGACTATACCTACCGACATGGAAAAGCTCTCTTCACCCAAATGATTGTGCATGGCATCGTCGAGGAGCATGTTCAAAGGACAGGCTCAAGCCTCTACAATTTCTTCGGTGTGTGTGACGGGCATATCCAAGAAACCCTTAAGGTATCAATTCATCCCTTTTGTCTGTAATGTAGTCTATAGTGCAATCGCATTTGTGTGTAATGTAATCTGTAATGTAACATTGTAATCTATAATGTATTCGCTTTTGTGTGTAATGTATCTCCATATCGCTTGTGTGTGTAATGTAAAATGTAATGTAATCTATAATGTAATCGCATTTGTGTGTAATGTAACCTGTAATGTAATGTAATCTATAATGTAACATTGTAATCTATAATGTAGTATGTAATGTAATCTATAATGTAATCGCTTTTGTGTGTAATGTAATCTAGCTCCATATCGCTTGTGTGTGTAATGTAATATGTAATGTAATCGTTTTTTATATGTTGTTCCCTTTTTTAGTAATTTACACAAGAAATTTTGGGCATTTTCCCATTTGGCCTTTCCCTTTATGTTTCCCTATAGTGCTCAACACATGAGCTTCTGTAGGCAAGGTGGAACATACCTAGCTTGGGACCCGGCAGCCCCTTGCCCCCTCCTTCAGGGCCGGCAGCCCCCTGCCCCCCACCCCCCCCACCGCACCTAGCTAGGTATGCTCCGCCTTGCCTACAGAAGCTCATGTGTTGTCGTAATCGGCAATGTGGGAAGCATAGTGGGAAAAGGTCTAAAACTTCTTCTTGTGCTAGCTCCATATAGCTTGTGGGTGTAATATAATCTGAAATATAATCTTTTTTTTATTGATATGTATTTTCTTTTTTTTATGAACTAGGAAAAGCTATATCTCATCATCGACAACACATCATATGTGGCTAGAAAGGCTTCAGGGGAAGGTGTTCAAGGGCACTCAAAGGATGGGTGGGAGACGCCTAAGAAGCTTTTCAAGCAGCGACGTAACAAAGGTGGAGGAGGTGGAGGTGGAGGTGGTGGTGGTGGTGGAGGAGATGGAGGTGGAGGCGGAGGTGGAAGTAGCTTAAGTGCTGCTTCGAAGAAGCTATTAAACAACTCGGTGCAGACGATCGATGTGTGGATGTCTAGTTTCATCACCCCTCCTAAAAAGAGCCAGGGAAAGAAAGAGACTTTAGCACAAAGGTCATTGTCATTTGTGGGGCATGAATGTGTGGATGAGGGCGCAATATATGATCCGGACATCTTGGGATCGGTTCAAGGAGACGTCTATTTGTACCATGGTACGCGGACATCATCCTTAGAACGGTTTCGAGATGAGGGCATTCTTCCCAAATTGCGCGCCAATGAATTCTCTAGGGGTACAGCATTCTATGTGTCAAATTCACTCAGACAAGCATTTGAACACCCTCTACATAAGAGTCCATCTAGAAAACTTGATCCCGTGAGCGTCATCGTATTTAGGGTGGATGCAAGTATTCTTCATGGTGAAAGGCCGCCTTCTCCTAATGAGAGACCTTTTGAGGTCATGTGGTTCCCCGATAGCAATAGAGAATGGCAAGAGTTTTGCATCAACAATCTGCAAGAGAAGGGCATGGCGCACAAGTGCGATTTGGTGATTGGCCCAATTTGTCTACCTTTCCCAGATATGACAGGGGCAAGTGCATTGCAAATTCCATTGCGCAATGGAGCTGGAGTTACACAGGTGGCCTTTTGTTCCGATCGATCACGGGAATGGCTTCAACGTTGTGCGGTTAAAGTGTTTTGCGAGAAAGGAAAAAAAGAGGAGCCTTGAGGTTAGAGCTGATTACAATGTGTCTGTTTATGTTGTGTGGTTTTATCACAGTAGCTTTTTCTTAAAGTAACCATTTTGACAACAGTATTCTGATTTCTGTTTGGGTGATGCAGGCTAGGATTGGGGGTATTCAGAGTATTTTCGGGTGCTTATATTGAGGTGTCATATTTCGTGATTTTTTACATTCTGTTTTGTGATTTTTTACCTCCAGTATCATTGCTTTAAAGTAGTTATTTTATATTCAGGTGTCATGCTAGTGCAGGTGGAGGTATCATGCATAAGTATACCTCTGGATGTGTATCGGTGTGCACCAAGGTAGTATGCACATCATTTTTGTAGGGCTCTTCACAGCATATGTACACCTTTGGAAGGTTTTTCAAGCAGGATAGCATGTACAAGTTTTTTGTAGTACCCTTTGAGGGGGTTTCAAAGCATGTAACTATACCTCTGAATGTTTTTTTTCATGCTGGTGGAGGTCAAGATAGTATGTACAATGGGTGGACATCAAGATAGTATGTACAACATTTTTGTAGTACCCTTTGAGAGGGTTTCAAAGCGTATAACTATACCTCAGGATGTTTTTTCTCATGCTGGTGAACGTCAAGACAATGTGTACAACATTTTTGTAGGCCCTTTTGCGAGGGTTTCAAAGCATAAATACACCCTTTGAATGTTGTTTGTCTCATGGAAGCTTTTGTAATACCAACCAGCAAAGACATGTAGTTTCACTTTCTTTAAGAGATATCTAACTAGAAAACCTACTTGACGGGTTTCAAGGAATTGCTTCACTGACTTGTTTAAGTTTGTGATTGGCCTAAGCCTTCTGATTCAGCTGTGGATGTGTATGAACTTGTTTGTGCGTTAACTCTTATGAGAGCAGGCTATAATTGTGCAGCTGTGGATGTGTATGAACTTGTGATTTTGTTTTTGTGTTAACTCTTACATGAGAGCAGGCTATATAAGTGTGCAGAGGAGGGCCCTTTGAGATGGCTTCGGAGCATATGTATACCTTTGGATGTGTAAGAACTTGTTTGTGTTAACACTTATGAGAGCAGGCTATAAAGTGTGCAGAGGAGGGCCTTTTGAGATGGCTTCGGAGCAGGCTATAAGTGTGCTGAGGAGGGCCCTTTGAGATGGCTTCAGACTATATGTATACCTTTGGATGTGTATGAACTTGTTTATGTGTTAACACTTGTGAGAGCAGGCTATAAGTGTGCAGAGGAGGGCCTTTTGAGACGGTTTCGGAACAGGCTTTAAGTGTGCAGAGGGCCCTTTGAGATGGCTTGCAATACCAACAAGTAAGAGACATATCCAGTGTTGTTTGTCACATGGATGTGTTTGTAGTAGTCTGTGCTTGTATTAATGAACCTTCGCAACTCTTGTGGCTTTTAGTCAGTGGTTTTATGAAAGATGTGTTGATTTATGGAGCTTTCCAGCCATTGAGACATTTGTTCTTCATTTTCTTAATGTGATTTGGTATTTACACTGTGAGTGCAATTTTCTATTTTGGCAGCTTGCAGTACTTGTCAGGGAGTTCAAGAATCAGCACGGACTTGCATAAGTGTATAGCAGCACCTAGCCCATACAGGATGGTTGAATGACCACTTTTATTTTACAGGGAAATCATATATTTGGGCATCTGGGAACTCAATTCTCATGATTTACAGATATGTGATTCCTTTACTTTGCTGGATATGAGTGTCCTTTTCGCTCTGAGTTGTGAACTAAATGGTGTAGTGTGGTAGGTGGTTTGTTGGGTGATCTTGATCTTGTATTCTTGAAAGTGTGCGTGTGCAAGGTTATATATCTACTATCACAAGAAGTTTGGGCCTTTCCCTTGTGGGAAAGAGGCCCCCTTTCACCTACAGTGTTCAACATCATGAGCCTCTGCAGACGAGGCTCCGCATACCTACCTAGGTGCGGTGGGGGGCAGAGGGATGCCAGCCCCCCCCCCCCCCCCCCACTGCACCTAGCTAGGTATGCTACACCTCGCCTGCAGAAGCTCATGCTGTTGTCGTAATCCACAATGTGGCAATTATAGTGGGAAAATGTCGAATACTTAGTATATGTGACAAGTTTTGTCTTCAAATTTGTCACAGGTCGTCTATTGAAGGTACGGGTGTACATTAGGTTGACACCCGATAATGCTGCTTTTGTGTTTGGAAGGCGGAGTAGCGTAGGGAATCTGCTCTTTGATCACCACAAGCTGAAGCTGAATATATGTTTTCAACGGCAAGATCTCACGAGAGGGAAGGCGCACATCTCTCTAACTAAAGCCATGGGTTTATGCATTTTTGTTTTGAGCCTGCTCTCTAAACAAAGGAATATGTGTCTGGATTTTTAGATCGCAAAGAAGGATGAGGGCATGAGTTGTGTCTTTAATTTGAGGCTTGCCACACACAACATAATGCGCGCACACACACACTCACAACACAATGCATATGTGCATTAGCCACTCTTATATTTAGACACCCTTATGCACATGCATGCATTGCACGGTTTCAGTGCATGCATTGGCTTGTGTGTGTGAGCTTAATGCTGTGTGTGTGTGTGTGCATGCATTGTGTTGTGGTTGTGTGCGCCAGATGAAGATGTTGACAGAATCGAGATCACCAAATGACGTCTTTTTGTTGATGTTGCCTATCATGTTGGGTCCAATCTTGAATCTTGGCACCTTAAATGTCAGAAGACCAATGCTTTAGGACAATGTAAAAGTTTGCATTCATAGCATTTGAGAGTCTTGTTGAAAGAGGTGGAGATCTGCGAATTCTTCTGTTCCTTCTTTTCCAGGATTCTTTGGAAATAGCACCTTGTTCTTAGAGTACATGTGGAGGCATTACAATGGTGATTGTACCACCCCAGGTCCCATTGGGTGGTGAGAAATATTACACATCTCTTTTATATAAGGCAACGTTTTGGAAATAGAAATGGCTGCAGTAGTGTCACACAGCTGTTGTCTTATTTGGCTTTTTTCTTTCTGTTTTTGGGTTTCTAGCTATCTGCATGTTAGTCACAAATTTTTTTCCCATTATTACAATTCGCGCGTGTGTGTGTGGGGCGAATTTACATGTCGATGATTGTGGTATTGTGAGTCCTCCAATTGGAACTTGTCTGATTGTGGTATTGTGGTAGAATCGGTGACATATCCAGGCAATTTTGTGAACATATGCAATGCCATGTTGGCAATGATGTGCATCGAGTTTAGCTATCGAGGCAATAATTCTGTATACAGCTTGTGTGCAGCCAGTGCTCTGAGTAAAAGTCTCAAGTCAATTACAGTAAAAGGGAGCTGGAGGGAGAGATAGAGTAAGAATTCCGCTTTGGAATTTGTCTTTTGAGCACATGTATGCATGTGAGTTGGGAGGTGGATGAATGGGTCATAATTGGTTTGCGCGTGTGCGTGTTTAATGGGGGGTGTGTGAGTTAAAACCTAGCTTCGTACTTGTTGAGGCACCTATCATACATGATCTCAAGGGAAAGGGGCATGTGTTTGAGTCGCTTAGACACTAGAAGTTTTGGACGTTTCCCTTGTGGGAAAGAGGCCCCCTTTCCCTTATGTTTTTCCCTATAGTGTTCAACATCATGAGCTTCTGCAGACAAGGCTCCGCATACCTAGCTAGGTGTGGTGGGGGGACTGCCTCCCAGGGCCGGCAGCCCTGCCCCCCACTGCACCTAGCTAGGTATGCTACGCCTCGCCTGCAGAAGCTCATGATGTTGTTGTAATCCACAAAGGGGGCATATGCAAAGTCGAGGGACCTCACTATTAACCTTGGCAAAACCAAGGTCATGATCTTCAACACTGCACCTCAGTGGGGTGGTAGATCTACCCCCCAATTCACCTACGGAGAGGCTACTGTGGAGTATGTTAGTATGTATATTTGGAGTTCTCTTCAATGGCCCGACCTTCTCCATGAGGGTAGCGGGGCTGAGGGAAGATTGACACAAGGTTATGCCGCTCTTGGGATGCTAAAGAAGATGTGCTCAGAGGTGCACTTCTAGGAACCATGGACCAAGCTATGGCTTTTTGACACCCTTGTGGGTCCTACACTATTATATGGAGCTCCCATTCGAGGGCTAAGTCTTGACCACCATAGTCGCACGGGAGAGCCATATGATAGGTGGAGACCGATGGAGAGGCCTCTCATCACGATGGTAGCCAAAGTGCTCTACAATAAGCGATCCATAAGATTGTTCGAGCAAAGATGGGGGTGGCACCAATCGTGGTTGAGGCCCTCACCAGATCTGTTTTCTCCATGCACAATTTATGGGAGAAACCTCACTATAGATACACTAGATTAGCACTGGAGTCTTCCCGACAATTAGTAGCAAATGGAGATGAGACATGTCGGTATATGCCCAACTTACTACACAGTTTGGCCTTCACGGGCTATAAATGCACATATACCACCTCTTCACTACTCCTTGGATGCTCCCTTCTTATCTTTACAACGCTCTGAGATCAATAAGATCATTAGAATTGACATCACAAGGCTAGACATTGTCAGAACATGGATATCACCCACTCAAGAGCTGGGAGTGAAGAAGGGGTTCTAGAGGGCCCACTTCCTTCGACTCAGAGGATGGATTTATCATTCGCCCGAGATATATGGATACACACGTCCCATGGTCTCAGATGCACTATAACGTACATTCTCTCACCAATTGCAGATTAAGACTAGTAGATATGGTAGACACGGCATCCCAACATAGCAACATACTTGCTAGTTATGTCACTTAGAGCCAGAGACAGGAGCATTACATATGTAGATGCCCACTGTATTATGAGATGTGTGGGAGATTTCGTTGTCTATTTCGGGAGGGCTTTGGACCATTAGAGAGTTTTAGATTTCAGTGATCAGAGATGTCTAGTGCTTTTCCTCCTTGAGATTCAATGTCACTTAGTAAACCTCTTGAGAGAGAGAGAGAGAGCATAGAGGACCTACACAGGAGCTGCTCACAGATTTCTTCAGAGGACCCACCTCTTTAGATCCTACCCAAGCGCACAGTTCATCCACTTTCCGAAGGGGTTACTTTGAAGCATACTATCTAGCTGGGGCAGACAAAAGAGTTTCACTGAAACAAGGTACGGGACAAGGTTACTCTAGCGGGTTCTTCTCCATTGTTGGGCCGACATTCACCAGAGCCGAGATCAGGCAATTGAGGAGAGAGGATGGCACCCTTGCATCAGAGCCCCAGCAAATCAGAGAGGCTGCCACTGACTTCTCTAGAAGATTTCGATTGTAAGCTCTGATTGGTTGTTGTACAGCAAGGGGAGAGTAAAAAACAGCACTCCAATGTAGGCTTTCCATTCGAAGCGAGGAAGCTATAGAAGCAGGATGGGGAGACCATTTGATGCGAGAGAGGAAGTAGAAAATGGACAACCAGGGATTTTACCTTGAAATTTGCCAAGCACTACTTCCGATGGATCAACTAGCCAATGACCATAAGCATTTGTGT
Organism: Cibotium barometz; assembly: GCF_041138505.1. Classification (NCBI taxonomy): domain Eukaryota; kingdom Viridiplantae; phylum Streptophyta; class Polypodiopsida; order Cyatheales; family Cibotiaceae; genus Cibotium; species Cibotium barometz. The sequence continues at coordinate 90,267 of NW_028229443.1, read as the reverse complement.
GCATCTGACCACACAAAATTGCCAACATGATAGACCAAGGCTGCTCTTGTTGAAAAAAGGTTTTGAGCATAGTAATCTTTCTTGCCAACACATGAAATTTGATGTTTATAATATTCAAACCACCATGCATTCTTGGTGAGCAAAGCAGGTCCATTTTGAGCAGCCTTAAAGCTTTTTTATGAAGCTTAGTTTTCCAAAAAATCTCCATGGCTTGAGACATAAAAGAAGAAAGATCTCGAGATGACCAATGTAATAGAGGAAGGTAGAACTGGACATAAGCTAGAACAATGGACTGAACAATTCGAAGCCGTATGTGCAATGGCCAAGTGGAGATCTTTCAATATTCTAATTTGTCCTGAATTTTGTTTAGTACCCAAGATATTTGTTGCTTATTTCTGATTTTCCAGCCAATGGGATAACCCAAATGTCTTACTATGTTTTCCGGATAAATAATCTGGCCGGGCCACAGGATAGCATGCCAGTCACAATGCTTGAGAGGTAAGAGTTTTGATTTCTGAAAATTAATTTTTAGACCAGCTGCCAACCTGAAATCTGAAAGAGTATCCTTCAATAGGCGAAGCTCCAGAGGACTGTTCTTTGGCATGAAGAATGAATCATCTGCATAAGCCTGTGCAATGAAAGGCCGTGAACCAGAAATCTGAAGCCCCTCTAACTGTCTAGTATCAACCAGTTGATCCATATAAAGAAGCAAAGGATGTGAAGCAATAGCATAGAACAAAGCACTGAGAGGGCATCCCTGTCGAACTGATCGTTCTAGAGTCCAAGACTCAGACAAATGTTTCCCTATAAAGCATTGAGCAGTGGAATCTGAGTAAAGCCAATATATGACATTAACTAGCTTTGGCCCAAAACCAAGTTTAGACATGATTTGAGAAACATAATCCCACTGTACCGTATCAAATGCCTTTGCCACATCCACCTGCATGACCAAGACATCTTGAGCAGAATATTTTGCATATTCCATTGCGATGAGAGTATTGGAAATATTATCATGTATATGCCTTCTTGGAACAAAAACATATTGCCTGGGATGAAGTCCATCATCAATCATCCATTGTCTCACATAGAGGTTTTTTGGGCACAAGCTTAACTAGACCATGCTTCCAAGCTGAGGGAAGATGTTGATGCTGCCAGGCTACATTAATGAGCTTCAAGATTGGACCCTTCAATTCAGCCCAGAAGACTACAAAAAATTCAACCGTCAAACCATCCCAGCCAGGGGATTTTTGTTTACCCAAATGCTTGAGGGCTTCATCCAATTCAGTATCTGAAAAGGACATTTCTAGCATTGAAGCTTTTTGCAAAGAAACAATAGGAGAAACAAGCTCAATAAATCTGCTTCGAGTCAATGCAACTTGAGTTGTAGAAGAAGATGGTAGAGAAAAAAGAAGCTGAAAATGATCGAGACATTGTTTTTCTAGCTGAGATGAAGTCTGGGTCCAAAGACCATCGGGTTTCCTGAGTCTCATGATAGATTGACTTTGTCTATACGCATGTAAATTTCAAAAGAAAGATTTCGAGGAACAACCCTTATCTAGCATAGGTTTAACTCTAGCCCTTGTCTGCCATTTGGAAAGCTTGCATTTATCATTAGCATCAATTATGGAAGAAGCACAAGACAATGAATTCTGCTCAGAAGCAGAAAGAGACCTTTGATGGCTAATCTGTACCAAGGATTGCTTGCATAATTTTGCCCACTGGATATGCTGTCTGGTTTCTGCCATGTACCATCTTCCATATTCCTTAATGACATTTTGAATACGATGCACAAAAGAGTTCCAAGCAAAATCCAGATCCTCCTGAGCATGGGATAACAATGGCTTGCAAGCCAATCTGATCATTTGCTGGAATTTTTCATGAGAAAGATATAATTGATTGACCTGCAAGTGTCTGACTAAAGAGAGATGCATATCATCCAGTGGCATACCAAATGAAAGGTTGAGCCAAAGTGGAGTGTGATTAGATAGTTGTTGAGAATAATCATTCCACATTTGACATGTATAATCATCATATTGCCGAGCATGAATAAGATACCATCTATCAAGCCTGGCCCAATATTCTGTAAAAGCATTATGATGATATGTAAATCCCAAAACTGAAGGGTGAGTTGCTGTCCATAAATCTGGAGTATGAAGTGATGAAGTCATATGTTCCCATTGCTGGATTTCAGAGGGTAGCATATGGGATTTATGTGTGGTATTGTCCTTCCAGTGAGGAGAATTATTAAAGTCACCACAAAGTAGAGCATTGGAGGACCAAGGATATTGCTTTATGGAGTCCCACATTTGAGCTCTGGAAGCTGAAATTTGAGAGGCATACAAGGAGCCTATTTCAAAAATCTCTCCATTGATCATACATTGGATAATCATCCATCGGCCACAAAGATCATTATATGCTACGCAGGGCTGCAGATCATGTCTGGCTAAAATGCACAGCCCAAACAATTGTTCAGATCCTGCATAAAATATATCATATCCTGAAAAGAACCCATGCTGGCCAACAAAAGAATGCTGATTATGCTCTTGCAGACACACAACATTTGGATGAGTATTATTTATATAATGCCATAGGAGCCTAAATTTATGCTGATTGCAGAGGCCCTGTATGTTATAAGAAAAACATTTTAGAGAAGTACGCATGAAAATATGTACGAGAGATGAGCAGTCCTCAAAGAGAAAGGGAGGCATCAGGCCTCTGCCATTGCCACAGGGTCTTGCTGACCCTCAGAATCCAATTCCCTGACTAGATCATCTTCTTCACAAAGTGGAATACCCTTCTTGACTGCATTGACCCATGCCTTTGAGATGGGGCTGTCCGAAGAGGTAGAAGGTTGACCAGGAGATGGAGCAGAAGCATCCCAATTACGAGATTGGAGAGGTCTTTGTTTGAGAGGCACCGTCTTCTTTGCATTCTGCCAACCCTCGTGAGAAAATGAATTATTTTCCACTAGCTTGCTTTTTCCTTTATCCTTGTTTTGAGCTGAATTGGCTTGGCTCCTTGTATGAACTGAAGGCTTTGCTCCTTTAGCTTCAGTCTTTTCCACATATGTCTTCTGACCTCCTTTATTAGATGGCGGAGGAATGGCAGCTGGAGGAGGCGGATGAAGGATAGAGGGACACTCAGAAGCTAGATGCCCGAACTTGTGACAAGAGAAACAAGCTCCAGCAAAAATGCCCCATTTCAAAGTGAAATATTTCTTTCCCAAATTAACACCCTCAATCTCAACTGCAATAGCAGAGGGGGTTGGTCTATCAGTATCCCATAAGATGCAAAAACGACTTTTATTACCTGTGGGACGAGGGGGACAGATCACTTGTCCCAATGTCATCGCTAAGCCTGGAAGCTCTGTTCTCATGTAATCTGGAAAATCAACGACTTCAACCCATACAGGGCAGTGATGTTTGATGAGATTTTGATAATCCTTATTAGGAGACCAAGGCATGATGTGCACCATTTGACGACCAAAAAATAAAGGGGACATTTCCAGCATCTTTTGTTTTGTCAATGCATCCAAGAGATGAACTTCATAAAATCCTCGGGAGGCAAAATAGACTCCTTCTACATAGCATCCACCTAGGAGAGAATTCACCCATTGTCCCACATCATTAGCTGAGGGTATTTTGCCTGGAAAAAAGATGATGACTGCAGTTTGAGAGAGCTTCTTCAGAGGATGCACAAGAGAAGGCAACTTCATCTTGTAAGTGAGTTCCGGAGCAGGTAGTATCCATTCTCTTCTACTTTGTTGAAAATCCTCATTCAACATGTCAAACACATAGGAAGCATCTTCAGATGAAGGAGCTATGGGGGGCAGAGTTTCCCTTGATTGTCTTTTAGGTTCAGGAGAAAGTGCTCTCTTGACATAATACTTGCTTGTTTCTGCCATCGAGACTAGTCGATTCAGCAGGAAGACACAGATCAGAAAAAAGGGGGGGGCAGCGCTATTTCGACAAGGCACTGAATAGTGATGGAAAAGCCCGAAACTTGTTGCGACAGGAGGCTTGCGGGAATACTATCTTACACAGAAGGGAAAACAGAGACCTGTAGCGAGGCGCGCACACACACACACACCCCCCCCCCTACACACACACAGAGGTCGCGGAAGAGAGGAAGAGGGGCAGATTGACGATGAGAAAACAGTGTATCTGTGCGCATAGAGGGGACCCCCAGAAGGTCGCGATGAGGGCTGCAGGGCCGACACAGTCCAGGAAGCAGGGCCGACACAGTCTAGGATCCACACGCCACCGGCCAGCACCAAGCCACACACACACACACACACACACACCCCCACCCCACACACACCCACACACACATAAGAGCATATATTGACACAAAGGCCTTTGTATTGAGTTTCTGTCAAACCTTCGGAGATGCAGGGCAGACTCAGCCATAATGAAGCCTAGCATTCTTGATAATATATCTATATTTTGGGGGGCAATCTCATTGGCTAGGGTACATGGGGAGGAGTTTACCATCTTATTTACTGGACTTCGAGAAGGCTTACAATCGCATGAATTGGGGCTTCTTAGACGGGCTCTATCGAGGATGGGATTCACAACTGAGTGGATCACAGGTATCGTTGCTCTATATTCCAAAGTGCATAGTCAAGCCTTGATTGTTGGCAAGCTTTTTCTAATTACTAGTTCAATGAGACACGGTTGCCCATTGGCACTAGTATTGTTCTTATTCTTTGTGAAGGCCATGAGTAGCCACTTATCGGCTCTAGAGGTCAAACTTTAGAGACTCCGCCTACCATCAAGGAAGAGGAGCTATTGGACTCGAGTTTGCAAAAGACAACTATGTACTTGAGAGGTCAGAAGCCAAACCTGGAGAGATTCCAGTAGACCACTAAGACCTACCTTGCATCAAGTGACTTGCACAAATCATGTGGATTTGGGACGGGTAACCAACCTCCCCCCCCACCCCCAAAAGGTTGCCGAGCCCCTCTTTCAAATGGGACCGGTGACCAACACCCCCCCCCCCCCCCCCCAGTTGTCGAGCCCCTCTTTCAAATGGATTCCACTAGGCACACCAGTTGGATACCTCGCCTGCCAATTGGGACTTCATCTCTCCCATGAGTAGCAAGCCCAACTCCTTTGGCTGGGCAAGTCATAGTGGCAAATCAAGTCCTCTTGGCAGCCATGTACCTCTTGTTGGATATTCTCAAGATCTTGTATCAACTAAGTGCAGCGGCTCATCTGGAACTTCTTATGGCAGGCCAACACAAGCCAAGGCCAATGATTCTTCTCCCAGTGTCACATTGGGGATTAGAGATTGTGTATCCTACTTGTCAGAGTGGAACCTTGCTAGGCAAGCTTATTGTGTGTGGTTTACTCCCGAGCGCTGAGCCTCGAAAGGAGCTTGTTGCATGGGATCGGAGCCATAACTATTGAGGACACATGGCCTCCACAAACTAGGTGGAAATTTGTAGAGATGTGCAAGCTTGGCATGAGCAGGAGATGTGAGGAGCGATTTGTTTGCGGTCTATTGAGAGAGAGAGAGAGAGAGAGAGAGAGAGAGAGAGAGATTTGTTTGAAACCTATTGGGAGCTTGGAAGCGGCTTAGGCCAGCCCTAATTTAGATTTCCCCCTCATGCACAGAGAAACGTCTACACCATCCCCTGGTCTGGAACCTTCAAATTCAAACACAGCAGGGACACACGGTTGGCTCTCGGCCCCACATCTCTTGGCGGGGGAGGGGGGGGGGGGACTAGCTACAGGCTTTGCAAGGAGTCTTGGAGACTAGCCCAAACTTTGAAATCTCCCACAGGAAATACAGACAGAGAGGCTTGCATGACTACGAGGCAACCTAGTGATGATCAGCGACGTTGAGGAGGCAAATCCCTTCCATCAATGAAAGCCTTTATGCAACATGGGCCTCTCGTTTTGCTGTCTGCGAATGCGAGACAATCCAAGAAGGCCTCATTTTTTATGTTGGCACTGAGGGCAGGCTTGAATGAGTTCAAGCAAGGTCCACCACATGGCAAGTGCAATTTTGAGAGGATCAAAGTGGTGGCAGTGCGCAACAGAGTTTGGCACGTTGACCCGACTCCAAGTGAGGTTGCAAGGGACCCAACATGATGGCACCTATGGGCTTGGGAGCAGCACCCTCCTCCCCGCTTGTAGTGGGACCCAGGCGAGTGGCAATGGAGGGACCCTTTTGCCACCCTTGACAACCTAAGGATTCCTTTCTTCCAATATACAACTAGGCTAGGGCGACACATAGATGGCACGGCTTGGGGTTGAGGGGGCTGTGTATTTGGGCCAGGGGGGGGGAGGAGGGGACACTCCAGCGACAATAGAGCATTGACAATGTCAGGGATTTTCCCATGTGATCTTGACTGATTTTTGAAGACAATTATGAGGCCGCCCACAGCCCATCAAGTCACGATATTTATTTGGCTCGTAGCGCATAAAGGGACAGCAATGGGGACTTGGCTTGCGATCAACAAACGGCCAACAGATTGCATGGGATGTAGACATAACATGATTGATCGATGGCTCAGCAATTCTGAAAGAGGATTCTCCACTTGATGGCAACCTCAAAGCAGCGCCAAATCTACAATTGGGGACCCGCCGCTTAGCTGACAAGGATGGACCTGGCCATACAGTCATAGTTACCACGGAACGTCGTTCCGCCTTCTTGGAACGCCGGAACGCCGTTCCGGGCGAAGGCACGTTCCCGGAACGTCGGAACGTTCCGCAAAATTTATTTTTTTTATTTTTTATTTTTTTTGGGGGGGGGGGGGTGTTTTGCTTGCAGAAATGTATGTTCATGTCTTGGGGGAGCAAATATTAGGAAGCATATTTGGCTATCCGTAGCGAACAAACTCGATTATAGTAGAATGGTATTTACAATGCGGGCAAGGTGTACTAATATGCTACCTTGTGAGAAACAACGGAAGCTTGCACACGTGCAGAGAGAGAGAGAGAGAGAGAGAGAGAGAGAGAGAGAGAGAGAGATGGATCAGCTCGAGGACTCAGTAGGCAGATTGGTATGGTCATTCACCGCCGATTCTTGATATCTGCCTATTACCTTCCTGATGAGACAGGATTGGGTTCTTCCATCTTCATTGGTTATGTGGTCCATTCGAGACTCAGCTTCAGTGTTGGGTACAGATGAGGATGGTCTTCGTAGCTGGATACAGGAGATGTCCAGAGGTATTTGCAGAGGATTCACAGTACCCTGCCAGTGATTTTTATAGTTGACAGATACAGTACAGAGATATTCACAGTTACAGAGACAGACTGAGAGTCGCTAGCGAGTCATAGGTCTTGGAGACTTTTATTTTCTCCCTCTACCATTTGTCATAGGCTTTCCTCTTGTATCTGTTCACATTTTATCCCTTGTACTTTCTAGAGTTTTCCCCCCTACCATCTTTTACCTTTGGGGGTTTTTTTCACTCCAGATGATGTATCATGTAAATGACTATGGCCTATCATTGTATTTTTCAGTAATTTAATGGGACAGGCCCACTGTTTTTCTTTAAAAAGAGAGAGAGAGAGAGAGAGAGAGAGAGAGAGAGAGAGAGAGATGGTGGCGAACAAACTCGATTATAGCAATGAATAGAATGATATTTACAATGCGGGCAAGGTGTACTAATATACTACCTTGTGAAAAACAGCTAACTCAACAATTTAATAACATAAGTTAATGTCCCTTGTAAGGTCCACTTCCCACATGAGATGCATATCTTTAACACCCCCTTTGCAGCTCATAGTAGGTATAGATGAGTATGCCAAGTCGATGAAGATGCAACTATGGACAGCTCAACATTTGCAACTACTAAGTACACCTCAGAACGCACATCAATCAACCTATCTTCACAAGAAAATGCCATCTTGAGCTTTGGCTACCACATAGAACAATGAACTGTAGACACCTCCATGTCCATGATTCCCCATTTGTTGAACTGCGAACATGTCACGTCCAAAAAGTTCTTTGAATATTTAACTCTGTCAACACACGATGTCCCAAGTCCTCTAACAATGAACTAGGAACACATCCCGTGCATATCAGTGTTGAGAGATTCCATTAGCCCCCTCTCCCCCTCACGTGCCTCTCTCTAGCTTAAGCATGTGAGAGGAATTTGCCCTTATGGTTAAAAGGCCGGCAAACTGACCCGCAGCGGCATGTGCCACGCTAGCTTAGTTGGGGTCCTCAGAGTCACTGGCAAAATCACTAGTATTATTGTTGCTAGCCTCTCTTGGTCTTGTCTTTAGATTTGCAATCCTTTGACAAATGACCTCGCTACCACATTTAAAGCAACGACTCTTGTTCCCCTTCTTTGTTACCTACTACGAAGCAAGTGCTTGATCTGGATTTCAGGTTGAATTTGAAACACACTTTTTGCCTTGAGAGATTGACACTACTTCTTCTTCAATGAGAAATGAGCTAAGGTCATCAAATTCCAACTTTGTTCTTTGTAACCTAAAGCTGCAACGCTTTGGAAATAACATCATAATCTTGTGGTAACTTTATATGGAACAAGGCAACTAATTGAGTCCTAGTTAGTACAGTATTCATAGCCAGGCGTTGATCATGGACAAGCTTTATCTTCATCAGAAATAACTGCATGATGGAATTGCCGGGTGTGAAATCCAAATGGAAAAGTTGTCCAAGCAACGTGACCACACGCATAGTGGAATCTCGATCAAAATTATCCACCATCTTGGACCAAGTTGCATGGGCGGTTTACAAATTTTTGGATGGCCGAAGACTTCCTTGGATAGTGCTTCAACAATTGCAGACAAGGCCTTTAGGTTTTGAATATTCCAAGTCAACAACGGACTTGATATATGCAGTGAGCCATGATCTTTACAAGTATGAAAACAAAGCAAAACAAACAACTTGACGTCGATGAAGAATAATTTGCAGCCACGTGGTCTTTAAATTCGCTGGGATGGTCTGTGGCCGAGCATGCCTTGGGCTTCTACCACATAGATCTCTCACCGGCAAGCTTTTTCCCGCCAAGAGCTTCACCAATCGCAGGCTATGAGTTCAAATCTTCACTGCTGTCCAGAATTTCACCACATGTGCTTTTTGCTTCTTGCAATCTCCGTGGCCGACGCATGTAGGAAAACGCTTCTTCTCCTCTTCTTCTTGTGTCCCAAGGGGCACACCTTGATCTCCTTATAAAGCAGTCCCACATGCTTTTGTTTTAGCGTCCCCCTTCTTGCTTTTTTTCTTGCACCCAATTTTAGGCCTTCAATGCTTTTTTTTTAAAAATGCCATATCATCAACTTATTAAAAGGTTTGACCACCCAGTCAAGTTTTTAAAGAAAACTTTGACCACTCGTTTAAAAGAGTCCACAATAGGAATAAAGCCTTTCTTGCCACTAGTGAGCTATGCATCTGGCACCCATTTCGCTAGGCACATATGCTCTTTGGCCACATCCTAGAAAAAACTCTTTTTCCCGCACCTATTTCATCGCCAAGAAATGCTCCTGCAAAATAAAAGTTAACTACAGAATAGAAAAACTTACCACCTACAAAAATGAACCAACATAAAATGTATCAACAAACAGTTGTGCATCACTCACGCCTAGAGAACACTCTAGTGCTGGCCAGGCAGTCTCGAGGCCTGCTAGACTATCACATTACAAAAATCCAAGCATTGTCCAGGCAACAAATACAGCACACAAAAGAGAGAAAGTCATCAAGCATCTTGATGCTAATGCAGTGCAATGCAAAGATCATCCTATTCATGGCTTGTTCATACGGTGAGCATCTAGTCCCTTTCAGAAACCGCTCAAGTAATCACTCATCTGAGCATTTGGTCTTTCGACCGCCCAAGTGTCAAATAGTGCCATCTTGACATCTGATCTTTCAACTATCCGACAAATCATTCATCTTTCGACCGCCCGAGTGTCAAATAGTGTCATCTAGACATGTACTCTTTCGACCGTTCGGCAAATCACTCATCTCGACATCTGGTCTTTCGACCGCCCGAGTGTCAAATAGTGCCATCTAGACATCTGGTCTTTTGACCACCGTCCGGCAAATCACTCATCTAGATATTTGGTCTTTTGGCTGTCCGAGTGTCAAATAGTGCCATTTGGACATCCGGTCTTTCGCCCGTCCAATAAATCACTCATCTGGACATCTGGTCTTTCGACTGCCCAAGTGTCAAATAGTGCCGCATGGACATTTCGTCTTTTGACCGTCCGACAGAAAGAAAGAGACAAATAATCATCTCTTGCACAAATACTCCATAAAATCAAAGAGTTCATTGAACAAAATCCTTGAGAATACATCAGAAGAGGATAGGCTAGTTACATACGCCCTGTATGCTCCTCTTCCCACGGGCATGGGGGTCCCCTTGTGAAACTACAACCACTAGTGCCCTTGAGATAGGCACTACTTTGCCTTCTCTACCGACTCCTCCTCTTGCTCCACTCGTTGCACTTGCTCAAGCTTATGTGCTGCCTTGATGCACATAAATTGCATGCTCTACTTTCAACCAAAGCCCAACACACCAACACACACATACAAGCTTTTAAGGAGACACCTTTTGCAGTTGCTCTGCACCTTCTCGTGTGTTTGTGTAGCCGAGGGTCAAGAGCCTATCACTCTGATACCATGTCAAGAATGACACCGACGAAAGCTTGCACACACACGCAACACGCACAAAGAGAGAGAGAGAGAAATGAAATGAAATGATATATTAACGTCTCTAAGAGGCCATAGTGGCCTATGAGACCAAAACTGAGAGAGCATCTAAAGTTGGTGTCTCATCAAAGAGAACAAGACTAAAAAGTACAATAAACTGATTGTCCTACAGTTATAAGAACAAAACTGCAAGACTCCGAGATGATACTGAGTAGAAAATACTGGAAAATACTGGAAAATGTATATCAGGTAGATCCATGTATGCTAATCAGTTGAATTGTTGCCCTCTCCTTAGATCAAGTATCTCCGCCATGGGGCTGTCTAGAATGGAGAGGTCGTAGAAGCGAGGTAGGCGCCTTCGATGCAGCAATAATGGCTCTGATCTGGCGATGGTGAGGATGCCGTGGTCGGGATCTTGGTGGGCGTGGCCGACGAGCACGACATAAGATAGCTGCTCTATCAGTGGTGACTCCCTGGGAGCGTGATCGGTGCCCTGATGGCCCAATGGAGGAGGTGTTAGGAGGTGTGTGGGTTGGGTTGCTGGTGCTGGTGCCAAAGAAATCTGCCAGGGTCCTCTGTCTAGGTACATCATGGCTCGGCCTCCTGTCTGCCAAGAGGGTCTCTCTGTGTCTCCTGAGCTCAAGTAGAAACAATCCGAGGCATCTCTGATCCTCAAACTCCATGATCCTGCGTAACGGCCCAAAACCCTCTCGGAATAGGCAGTGATATCTCCCTCGGATCTCATAATAGGCTGTACATTGGCAAATGTAGTGTTCCTCTGTCTCTACCTCCTGGTAGCATAGCTAACAAATGCGGTCATCCACGATCTGATGCACATATCGCCCTGTCTCAATCCGCAGCTGGTGTGTGTGTGTGTGTGTGTGTGAGAGAGAGAGAGAGAGAGAGAGAGAGAGAGAGAGAGAGAGAGAGATGGTGGCAAACAAACTCGATTATAGCAATGAATAGAATGGAGTTTACAATGGGGGCAAGGTGTATTAATATACTGCCTTCCAAGAAAGAGTCAACCCAACAATTTAATAACATAAGCTAATGTCCCTTGTAAGGGCCACTTCCCACATGATATGCATGTCTTTAAGGGCCACTTCCCACATGATATGCATGTCTTTAACAACCATTAGTGCTCAAAGGGGTACGAGTCACCACCGATCAACGCCTAGTTCCAAATTACTCTGCCCAACCCTAGAGCAGAGGGCGATGTTTATAAGGGGAGTTGATTGGCAGCTTGGTTGTATGGTTTCTCTAGCAAGCCTCCGGATTTTCGAGACCAAGCCTGTACCAATACAGAGACCATTCGAGACTTTGGGCAGAGCTCATCCATACTCTTCACAGTCAATTTGACCAAATACAAGGGAGTTCACATAGCGTGTGGAGGAGGTTTGAGGCTTTTCTCGACCTCTAGACTCTAGAGAGAAAGCCCTTTCTTCCATCAGCCACAATGCACTGGCACTGCCAGCCACCTGTTTGGCTATTTCCCCCTCTCCCCTCCCCCCCCCAATTGTATGTTTCATCCTTGAGTGAGCATGGGTGAGTCCTTCCTTGAGGCGCATTTCCCCCTACTGTATTTGTCCCTCCCGCGCAAGGGTTGTAGCCTTGGAGTGTTTTTTGTCAACTAATAGAAGGATCTTTTATAGGAAAAAACAAAAATTTGTAAGTCTCCAACACAAACTCCATCATGGCATTCCACATGCTGAAAATTAATCCCATCCAACTGTCGATGGGTTGGGAATGACGGTATAGTCACTATCTTCTAGTCCATGAATTCTTGCATCTCATTCTCCTCACTTGTGCCAACCATTACTGCTAATTCGACATGTGAAAGGGGTTGACATGAGTCAAATGCACAGCAAGACGTGTGTCACGTGCACATGGGCTCGGTGTGCCACGTGGACATTTTACATCTACATCCAGAGCCAGGTAAGTGTCTAGAGCCTAGGGGATCTTGCACCGGTAATTTTGTGAGCCTCTTGAAGGACCTGCATGCCCGGACAAGTCCATTAGCTTAGGAGTCAACCAGTCAGAACCCTCTTGCATAAATTGTGTTTGACGGGTGTTGTTACACTTCGGTGGGCATCCGGCAACACTAGCATATAGACTAGGATAGGACCAAGTCATGTTTCAGATCCCACGTCAATCAGGTAATCGAGGAGGGTATAGCAGAGCAGACAAAGCATGTGCATTTCAGGTGCACATAACAGAGCAAATAATTAATAAAATTGAATGGTTTTCAAAGTCGGCAAAGTACTAGAATTAGACAGCCTACTTTCAGATCATATATAAGGAGAGCCTTGGGCTCATTTCTAGCACACAAAAGAAGAAGAGAGCAGCAAAGTTGGCGCCCATTCTCTCCAGCAGCAGCAGCAGCAGTTGGCGCCCATCCTCCCCTTCCCCATAGCCGGCGTTTTTCTGCAGCCCATCGCCTTCTCTCTCTTGCTGGCGTTTTCTCTCTCTGCTGCCCATTTCCCGCGCAGCATACCCTAGCGCATCTCTCTCTCTCTTGTGCCTCATCCCCTTGGCCCAAGCTAACCATTCTTCGCTCTCCATCAAAGCCTCCTTCTGCTGTCCATTCTAAGCCCAATCCTCAGCCCCATCTCTGCCCATTCCAGCCCCATTTTGTGGCTCATCCCGGCGGTACATCGGCTGCGTTTTGTGCGCATCTTCATCTCCATCCAAGGCTGCATTTTCTGCAGAGAATTTACAGCCTGTTTTCAGCCCATACATCCTCACATCCGGCGCGTCAAATCAGCCCCAAACATCCCCTTTCAGAGCCCATCCATCACCTACATCGAGGTACGTCATCGGCTACATCAAATCGCCTGAACATCCCCTTTCGGAGGCCATCCATCGCCCACATCGAGGTATGTCATCGGCTACGTCAAATCAGCCCCAAAGGTATATCTATCCTTGAGTTACCGGCGCGATGCATTGACTTGTGTCAAGTCTAGGGTTTGCATTAGAGTTAATTCTATTGTACAACCATTTAAGCAATATAAAGCAAATACCACATTGGCAACGGTGTGGGGGGCCCTTGAGAGGGTTATTTGGGACCCCATCGACATGTCGTCTCATTCTCTCTCCTATTCTCTCTCTATCTCTAAGGCCTCATTGTGATTGCTTAACATAACACCATCCACCACATTAACGCAAGGGTAAAAAGGATTGTGAAGTGTGATTGCGTAGATCCATACCTATACGCAAATTCCGCTGCCATCCCACATTGGTATCAGAGCTTTGATTGCAATTGCACGCATCACTAATCCGCTATTTTTTTTTTCTGGATTGAGTTGTGTTTCAGCCCCGAAGGTATATCTATCCTTAAGTTACCGGCACGGTGCATTGACTTGTGTCAAGTCTAGGGTTTGCATTAGAGTTAATTCTATTGTACAACCATTTAAGCAATACAAAGCAAATACCACATTGGCAACGGTGTGGGGGGCCCTTGACAGGGTTAGTTGGGACCCCAGCGACGTGTCGTCTCATTCTCTCTCCTATTCTCTCTCTATCTCTAAGGTCTCATTGTGATTGCTTAACATAACACCATCCACCACATTAACGCAAGGGTAAAAAGGATTGTGAAGTGTGATTGCATAGATCCATACCTATACACAAATTCCGCTGCCATCTCACATTGGTACCAGAGCTTTGATTGCAACTGCACGCATCACTAATCCGCTAATTTTTTTTTTCTGGATTGAGTTGTGTTTCAGCAAAACTTCCCAGGAGCACTCCTCCCACTCAAGGAAAAAGCAGGTTTGCCATTGCGGTAGCGCAATGCGCCTTGAGCGTAGGAGAAAGCAGGCATTGTTAATGCAAGGTTGCAGTCGCAGTGCGCTTGCGAGGGAGTAGATAGTGCCTTCTTGGTGCGAAGGCTGTCTCACTCTCTTTTCACACTCCTTGCATGGTGGTAATCCGTAGCGGTATGGATACTTCGAAGCACACCTCAGGTGAAACCTCTCCTATTCCTAACCCTATTTCTGCCTCTTCACCCAATCCCATGGATGCTATGATCAAAATGATAATGGATATGATTTTGCACCAAGAAGAGGCACGTCGGGAAGAGCATCGGGAGGCGGCTGAAAGGAAAGAAAGAAGACTGATTATGGAGCAAGAAAGGTTAGCAATGGAGGCTGAAAAGGAGGCAAAGCGCTTAGAGGGCATGGCGGTAGCCCGCCAGGAGGAATCCCTCGCTATGTGCAATTTACTTACACTCTCTTCCGATCACCCGGGACAGTCATTGGAGCCCGACTACAAGAAGTTAGCCACAACCATCACGGCGGCCACGGCCAGACGCTTTAACTATTTATTCTTGGTTTCATCAATTTACCGCTCTTTGTGATAACTCCAAAGACAGATACTCAGAAAGTTCTTGCCATGTTGCATCTCACTAGGGATGCTATCACATGGAAAGAAGAGTGGGTGGATAAGAAGTTGGCTGCCCATAATGCAGCCTATACTGATTATCTCGAGGTCCCCCTCTTATCTACCAGTGGGAGGAGTTCCAACGGGATTTGAAGGCTCGCTTCTTGTCCCCACGTTATCTAAAGAATCTGAAGGATGAGTATAGGACTTTAGCCCAAAATGGAAAATTTGTGATGTCCTATGCTAATCGTGTTTTCCAGG